>NC_080695.1:18357790-18560257 GCF_030445035.2 Dasypus novemcinctus
ATCACTCTGAAATCCAGGCTGCTTCACCTATCCGGACTGCCACCCTCTCCTCTCGTGAGTCTAGGGGGATTGGAGGGGTAAAGCTTGCTGGTGGGACAGAGCGGGGATTGGGGGGGGAGCACAGCTGGTTTAGGTGCCCTTGCCCAGGCTTGGTGTGAGCTGGCCTGGCTCGTCCTCTCACTGCCTTTGCCCAGATGGCCTCTGTCACCCGCTGCCCCATGTTGCTAGCCTCGCCCTGCAAACAAGGCTTGTTCACAGTCCATGGAGGGGCAGGATGAGGTCCTGAAGGCAGGTGTGAAGACCTCATTGCACCTGCCTCCGGGCTCTCAGGATCCCTCACCCAGAGGGTGCCTCCATGCCAGGGAAGCTCACCCGTCTCTGCAGTACCATCCCCTCTGGGATACCTTGCCAGAGTTCCCTGGGTAAATACTCGTGAGTTCCTACAGCCCTTGGTCCGATACAACGGGAATTGCATTCTGCTCTGCGTTCATCGTGAGGGGTGCACATGCCTCTCTTTGCCACTAGATGGCGAATTCCCTGAAAGCAAGATCTCATCTCTCCATAGACTGTTTTCTTCACAAGTGCAAATGTGCCAATGGATATTTGTTGAATGAATGAGTTTATATTATCTCTATATACTAAGTGTCCCCTCTCTCTTCACACAACACATACGCACACAGCTATTTAAGTGCATATTATTTGCTTGTCACAGTGCTATTTATTTAATTTTCACTTTTTCAAAAGTTAAAAAATACAAAAAAGCCAAGATTAGGCGCTTTTAAAATCCATGGACACAAAAAGTAGATTAGTGGTTGCCAGGGGCTTTGAGAGTTGGGAGTGGGGTAGGAAAGGGGAGTAACTACTCGGGTATGGAGTTTCTTTTGGGGATGATGGAAATGTTCTAGAAGTAGATTAGATTAGATTCACTACTTTGTGAATATGAGCAAAACCACTGAACTGGACACTTTAAAAAGATAAGTTTTATTATGTGTGAATTATACCTCAATTAAAAAAGGATTAGGTTGTTGGCCTTACCCAGGTCAGCTAACAGGTCGGCGAGGATGGTCACCCACCACACCAGGGAGCCGAGAGTGCCTACAACTGCAAGCAGGAGAATCCCATCATCAGCCATGTGGGATCTAAGCCCCCTCTCGATATAGAAGTGGAGTGGACATCACCATCTCAGGGTTCACAGGATGGAGGAATAAAATATGGATTGGAGTGGACTTATTGGTATTCTACTATAGAAAGATTGTTACTAGTAATGGAAGAAATTGTATCTTTGATGTGGAGAAAGTGGCCACGGTAGTTGCTGAGGGCAGGGAGAGGGAAGAAGAGATGTGATGTGGGGGCATTTTCGGGACTTGGAGTTGTCCTAAATGCTATTGCAGGGACAGATGCTGGGCATTATATATCCTGCCATAACCCACTGAATGGACTGGGGGAGAGTGTAAACTACAATGTAAACTATTATCGATGTGGTGCATCAGTGCTCCAAAATGTATTCACCAAATGCAATGAATATGCCACACTGATGAAAGAGGTTGTTGATGTGGGAGGACTGAATGGGGTGGGGTGTGGGGTATATGGGAACCTCTTATATTTTTCAATGTAACGTTTTTTTGTGATCTAAATATCTTTTAAAAAATACAATTTAAAAGAGGATTAGGCACGTTTACACATTTACACATAATTTCACTTACTGGCCACCTTCTCAACTGTGTGTGTATATGAGTGCGTTAGGATTTTTATCACCATTTTACAGAAGAGGAGTCTGAGGTCTGAGAGGTGCAGTGACTTGTTTGAAAATGAGCTGTAAACAGCTCATGCTTGTGGAGCACTTACTACCTAAGAGGCCCATGTAGTCCTCACAACAGCCCCAACACTGTCAATTGGTGTAGTGAGGGATCTGCCAAATATCACACGATAAGAAAAAAAACCCAGATTACAATCTAGGCAATCTGATGCCAGCTCGCTCCCAAAGCCCCCACCTTCTAGGATGAAAGGGGCTAGCAATTGTTCACAAGGACCTCATCCCTGCTGCTGTGTCACTTGGTACATTACTTTGGAAAACTCTCTGGCAGTATCTACTAAAGCTGAACATGCACATACCTGACCCAGCAATTCCACAGAAATATGTGTGTATGTGCATCAAAGACTTTTCCAAGGGAAGCAGATGTAGTTCAACTGATAGAGCATCCGCCTATCATATGGAGGGTCCAGGGTTTGATCCCAGGGCCTCCTGACCCGTGTGGTGAGCTGGCCCATGCACAGTGCTGCTGTGCACAAGGGGTGCCGTGCCACACAGGGACGCCCCGGCGTAGCGGTGCTCCCTGCAAAAGGAGTGCACCCCGCAAGGAGAGCTGCCCTATGTGAAAAAAGTGCAGCCTGCCTAGCAGTGGCACCGCATACATGGAGAGCTGACACAGCAAGATGATGCAACAAAAAAAAGAGACACGGTTTCCCAGTGCCGCCTGGTAATACAAGCAGACACAGAACACACAGCAAATGGACACAGAGAGGAGACAACAGGGGGGAAGGGGAGAGAAATAAATAAAACAGTAAATCTTTAAACAACAACAAAAAAAGACTTGTCCAAGACCATTCACTGTAGCACTATTCTTATTAGCCCAAGAGTGGAGACAACCCAGACGTCTACCAACAGGCGAATGGATAAATAAATTGCAGTCTAGTCATATTATGGGATATTTGCCACAATGAGAAAGAACTCTCTGTAACTAAAGGCAACTTTTAGTCAACTGACAATACATTGAGCCAAAAAAGCCTGCCATGAAAGTATATATGCTGAAAGATTTCGCATATATGAAGCCCCCAAACCGGCAGAACCAATCAACAGAGTTACCTTTACCCTTGAGGGGTAGTGACAAGAAGAGACATAAGAGGACATTCTGGGGTGCTGCTAACGTTCTGTTTCTTTGGGACCTGGTTACCAACGAAAATTCATTGCGTTGGATATTTACAGTGTGTGCATTTTTTATATGTACATTACACTTAATTACAAGGAATTTTTGCAAAGCAACTGAATGATGTGAACACACACGGACCTACAAAAGCACCAGCCATTCCGCCTCCTGAATCACTTGCGCAAGGCGTTCAATGGGTTACTTCCCCCCAGCCACAACCACCTCTGCCCCTGTCCCGGACCAGGGCCCAGCACTGTTCCCCTCCCTGCCTGCCCCTGCACCCCTGCCTGCCTCGCTCTGAGATTTGACGGCCTCAGCCAGCCTGAGCACCCTGAAGGCAGGGACATTGCCCCAGTTTCCTCTCCATGATCCCTTGGCCCTTAGCACCTGGCTGGAAACGCACCATGTCTTGCTGAAGATGTACTAGGACAGGGGGTTGGAAATCGGTGACCTTGTCTGGGGTGGTTTAGGCATCTAGGCAGCGGGAGGAGGGAGATGGTGAATCAGGCCCAGAGGAGGATTTGGGGGGAGAGGGGATTATTGCAAGAGTTTAGGAAGTCAAGGTTGGAGATGGACAAGAGTGAGAAAGGGATCTTAACTGCATCTCTAAGCAGCTGCAAGCTGGGGAGTCACAAATCCTATCTGGGAAATCACAGTTTCTTCATCTGCAAAAGAAGTGAGCAAGACCTGAAGGAAAAATCAATAACTATGACTACATTAAAGTGAGAAAGTTGGGCCAGATCAGTTTTCATATCACAGGTATCCACTAGGGAGTGCATGGAGCTCAAGTGGCTGAGCACCTGCTTCCCATGTATGCGGTCCTGGGTTCAATCCCCAGGACCTCCTAAAAAAAAGTACCCACTAGTTCCAACAAAAAATATGGGTCTCAATACGTGAGGAATGAAAACTCCACTTTCCTTTGCAAGTAGCACATTTGAAGTTTATGGGCTTTCTGCTTCTATATTTGTGTTTAGGGATTCTACAAGTAGCAGTCATATTGCTTATAAATTTTTTAATTGCTATGAAAACACAAGTCCTAACAGACTGCCTCTGATCCCGAATGAGAAACGTTAATCTTTGTGCTCTGAGACTGTGAGTGTGGAGGAGGAGGGAAAGGAGAGGGAGAGGAGGGGGAAGCACAGCCCTGTAGAGATCAAGTGAGCATCCATCTGTCTACCCTTCAATTCATCCGTCTATCCAGGCATTTACTAACCCACTCATTTCTTACTAGTCAATCTGTCCCCCATCTATCTGTTCATCCGTCTACCCATCCATCATGCCAATTCATCCACCCATCTCTTCCTGCCCACCTATTCATCTATCCATCCTCCACTAGTCTGTATCCATCCATTCATCCATCTATCCATCTGCCCATTCATCCATCTACACATCTACCCAACCTTCCATCTGTTTATCCATCCACCCACCCAAATACCCACTCAGCTGTCCATCCAGCAAACACACAGTAACTGCCTGCTGGTATCAGGCTCTCTGCTATGCCCAGGGTGGGTGGGTGAGCTGTGCGCTGCTCAGGTGCATGTTGTGTGACCCTGTGTTCAAGCAGCTCAGTATGGGAGAGGGAGGCATGCTCACCAGTGACTCAGAGGGGCAGAAACAGAGCCTCAGACTGTGGACATTTGGTGGAGGGAGGGCTCGCCTGCAGCCTGCGGTTTGAGGAGGGCCCTGAGAGTCGAAGTGGGACTTAGACACACAGAGGGGAAGGAGGGAGTTCTGGGTGGGAATGACAAGGCAAGAGCCAAGGCTGGTGGCCCAAAGAGAACCACGAGCCATTCTGTTGGGGTGAGGGCGGGATGCCAGCGGCCCACCCCGCTGCCATGTTCCAGGGCTCCCTTGAGGCAGGGCGCAGGCGGACACCTGCAGGCCCTACCCCTAGGCCTGGCTGCAGCGGAAACTGTGGGCTTTAACACGAGTGCTACGCAAGCATAGTCTGTGAACCACGGCCAGGCTGTGGTCCCATACCAGGTCAGGACAAGACAAATGCCTGGAAGCATTCAATTTAATAGAGTCATTTTATGTCTGTTGAATATAATCATAAAAAACTGGACATATATTGCACGTATTTCTCTGTTTAATTTTTCTAGTAATTCATTTTTTCCTGTATTTTACAGGCATATCTGTCCATGGTAGATGGAAAAATACAAAAACAAAATCGTGGGTATTACACTTGGATAGATTGAGAAGCACTGGTGTGCAACACAGCTTCCACTCATGCGTAATGAGTGTAGTGGCTTCTCAGCCGTTATCCCATTTCCTGGGGAGTTGGGGAGGGCAAGGATGTCCGTTTCCATTTTACAGGGCGATTGGCCCGAAGGTTCTCACATGGTAAGTGACAGGCCTGGGATTCTCACCCATGGCCAAGGCTCCATCAGACAGCTCTTCGCGAGCTCTGGCTCAAGACCAGGCCAAATCGGGTGGTGGGAGATGGAGGGCACAGAAAGGAAGAAGTCACTTTAAGACCACCAGATGGGGAAACGGACTTTGGCCCAGTGGTCAGGGCGTCCGTCTACCACATGGGAGGCCCGCGGTTCAAGCCCCGGGCCTCCTTGATCCGCGTGGAGCTGGCCCATGCGCAGTGCTGATGCGCGCAAGGAGTGCCCTGCCACGCAGGGGTGTCCCCCGCGTAGGGGAGCCCCACGCGCAAGGAGTGCACCCATAAGGAGAGCCGCCCAGCGCGAAGGAGGGAGCAGCCTGCCGAGGAATGGCGCCGCCCACACTTCCCGTGCCGCTGATGACAACAGAAGCGGACAAAGAAACAAGACGCAGCAAAAAGACACAGAAAACAGACAACCCGGGGAGGGGAGGGGAATTAAATAAATAAAAAATAAATCTTTAAAAAAAAAAAGACCACCAGATGGACGGGGAGGGGGAGCCAGGCTCCAGGGTCTGTCCTCAAGTGCCTACAGCTGGCAGGCAGGCTGGGTCACCCCTGGTGGGCCCAGAAGAACCCAGGCCAGGCTCCGGGGGTCTCAGTTTGGGAATATGGGGTAGAACTATTGGTGGGCCCGACCCACCTCAGCCCCGCTCCTCCATCTTCTTTCCTCCTCTTCTTTTGTCCTGTCTATCACTCGCCATAAGCTCCTTGAGGCCAGGGACTTGTCTTTTCATCTGTGCACCCCAACTTTTACCCAACAAAACCACCAGTCTCTCTGCCTGGCTCTTGGCAGGAACCAAAGCACATTCAGATACGTTCTCTCCTCTTGTCCCTCAGGGAGACTTGACCAACAGGGATTATGATCGCCCCACGCCACGGAGCAAAGCAGGCTCAGAGAAGTCGAGAACCTGCCTGAGGTCACGGAGCAAGTAACCTAAGGCTCTAACCCCAGACACTGTCCTTTTTGTCTAGTAAGGTTAAGGCGTAGTGAGGAGAGGAGAGCCACTGCCATTTTCTGCAGCCCAGGGCTCCGGGGCTGGGAGAGGCAGGTGGTGTGTGGCAGGACGGGCAGTTCTTTGGCCGCTTCCTGGTCAACCTGGCAACTCCACTGCCCATCAGGAAAAGGCAGAAACGACATGGGCGGGCCGAGGGACCTTTCCCTATTCTGCCAGTGGACAGGAAACTTGGGACTATATTTTTGGATGGCCATTCGGTAAAATCTATGAATGTGAAGATGTGGGTACCATTTGACCCATCAAGTTTGCTTCTAAGGATGTGTCCTACAAAAATATGCCCCTAAGTGTGCAAAGATGTAGAGGGATGTTTATGGCAGCTCTGTTCGTAATACTGAAAAACTGAAAATTAGGAGACCAGTTTAATAAAATGTGGTAAATCTCTACAGTGGGATCCCATTTAGCTGCTAACAGAACTTCATCTATAAAATAAAGATGAATTATGGCACCACCTCTATAGACGGAATCATGAACCCCAGAAAAACCATGTTCTTAATCTTAATCCATCCCTCTGGGGTGAGCCCACCATAAACAGGACCTTTTGAAGGTGATATTTTTGGTTATGGTGTGGCCAGCTGAATCAGTACGGGTCCTAATTCTAGCCCCGAAGGCCTTAGAGAGAAGGCCACAGAAGGAAAGCCATGGGAAGACACTGCAAGTCAACAGAACCCAGAGCAGATAGAAGACATCACCACGTGTACTGCCATGTGCGAGAAAAGCCCAGCACCCAGGATCTCCGGCAGCCAGCCCCAAAGTGCCACAGTCTTTGGGGAGAAGGCACTGTCTTGTTGATGACTCGATTCTGGACTTCTCCTAGCCTCAAAATCGTAAGACAATAAATTCTCATTGATTAAACCAAGCCATTTGTATGGAATTTTCTTTTTAGCAGCTGGGAAAGCTAAGACAAACTCATGCAGTTTTTAGAAGGACTACGTGGATCAATACCCGCTTAGATCATTTGCTAGTTATCATTACCATCTTAGGGAAAGATGGCCAAGAGGCAATGCGAATTTAAAAAAAAGAGAGTTACAGAACCATATGTGAAATGTGATGCTCTTTTGAGTGAAAATTAATAATAATAAATATTCACATATGAATAGAGAAGTAGCAGCAAACTATTATCGTGGTGATCTTTTGGGGGTGAGATAACAGGGACGTTCACTTTGTAAATTTCTGTAAGTTGCAATATTAGATAATATCTCTATTGCTTTTCAAGTCAGAAAAAGAAAAAAGAAAGCACTGCAGAATAGTGAAGAGAAGAAGAGGAGGCAGTGGAGTAGATAAGGGCATGGGAACTCCCTTTTGAAAGGAACACAAAGTGCAGGGATCAAAACTTGCCAAGAGAGAGGAAGAGGCTCCCGCTTTGGCTGACGAGGGCAGAGTCTGCTCCCGACGAGACACGGGGGAAGTGGAGGCTCAGCCCCCACACCGGCTGGTCTGCTGCTCACATTCCCACCCGCAGCGCCCTTGGGAACATTTTCCAGTGCATAAGGCCCAGGGGCCTGGTTCAGTGGGGACCTGCGGATTGCCTCTGGCAAGCCAGGTGCCCTCTCCTGGCCTCACGGGTGGAAGCAGCCCAGCCTGGGGGACAGCCAGGGAGGAGTGCGTGCTTCCAGCAGCACGGCAGCCCGGGGGGCGAGGGTAGGCCCAGTGTAGGTGCTCCACCTGAAGGGGCCGTTCCGCTAAGGGTCTAGTCCAATGGCCACCCCTTCCCAGGCCTTGGCAGGGTGCCAGGCTCTGTGCACTGGTTATCGTGTCCGACGAACCCCCCTACCCGCCCTCTCAGAGCACATTGGAGCTCAGAGGGCGCTTTGTTTTCCACACCCAGTGCACCTACATCAGAGAGGTTAGGACAGTCATCCCAGTCACACAGAGCTGAGTAGCGCGGATGTGAGCCCAGGTGTGCCCATCCCCTGGGCTGCTCCCAGGAAGTGAAAGCTGACCTGCCCCTCAGGCCTCCCCCAGCAAATCCCGCGTGTCAGGCTGACACCCAGTGCAGCCGGGACCAGGAGGGGATGTGAGCACTGGGGTCTCACCAGCTGCTCAGGACTCCTGCCCGTTCCCTGGGAAGTCTGGCTGTCAGAATGGGGAGCGCTGCAGAGGGCAGCAGGGGAAAGTGAGGCTGTCTGGGGCAGAGCCTTGCCCCAGACCACCTGGCATGGCACCGCCGCCCAGTTCTGGGCCCTCCACACGGACCCGCTGCAGTCTCACCTGGAAAGGCAGAACAGGTAAGACTGTGCCAGTCTGCCCATTCTACAGATGAGAAAACGGAGGACCCACGAGCAGTTATGCCAAGGCGGGGTCTGCGCACACTCGCTCAAGGTCAGTCTGGGGAGAGGAGAAGGGGCGTGTGTCTTGGAGGGGTGCAATGATGGTCAAGGCCAGGAACTCCCCTTGTCGCCCCAACACCCCAGACCCCTGCATGCCTGGAGATCATGGGGGTCACACATGGTGAGGCACAAGTGGACAGTCCTGCCCCCCAGTGTTCCCCGGCACAGAGGCGAGGGGTCAGGGCATGGGCCGCGGCCCTCCGACTTGCCCCTGTCGTCTGACCTCGGGCTCCTCCCTGAGTGCGTCCCCTATACAACGAGGGCTTATAATGGGCGTTGGGCATTGTCTTCCTCATCTTTAAAATGGGTATGTGATAATGTGCTGTGTTTATCTCCCAGGGTGGTTGTGAGTGCCAGCGAGCGGGCGGCTGGTGTGCGGTCGCCGTCCTCCCTCCCTCTCTTCCTCCCCAGCCCCTCCTTCCAACCATCCTTCCTTCCTGGCCACCACGCCCGACTACAGATCAAGGGGTGACCCCCACCACTGGGGGGCTCAGGGATGAAGAAAGGCTTCTCAAACCAGTAGGGTGACTCTGGATGAGGGATGAGCCTCCCAGGGAACCCCTTTCCATGTCGGCCTGGGCGCCCGCTGCCCTGATGCCGGGCTGGTGGGGGTCGAGGTGAGGGAGACTCCCAGAGCTGCCAAGCATGGGGGAGAGGCCCAGGGATTCCGGGAAGGGCTGCTGCCCTCCCACCCACCGGCCTGTCTGCCCACATAGCTCGGGGCCAGTCAGGGGGAGGTGTCCCCTACTTATCAGGGCCAGGCCCCACCCTGGGAATGCTCTGTTCCCTCCTCCCCACGTTGGGGGCGCCTTCCCCAAGGTCAGCTTAGCTCCCAGACAGCTTGAAAGCAAGGAAGGGTAGAGGAGAGCCGCTTGGCTCCAGAGGCCGGGGAGCAGGGTAAGGTAGGTGAGGCAGGTGCAGGTGGAGAGGACGCCCACGAGCTGCCCCGGGGGGCCACCAGGTGCATGGCTGCAGCCTTCCTCTTCCCAGCCCCGCCGGGCTGAGCCCCAGGTTACAGGTGAGCAGACTGAGGCCACCTGGTGGTGAGTCAGAGGTAGCAGTGGGACTAAGGATCAGAGCTTTAGGGTCAAGTTGCCCTGGGTTTGAATCTCAGCGTGCCACTTCCGGGCTGAGTGACCTTGAGCAAGTCCCGTGACCTCTGTTCGGCATCTGTAAAGTGGAGAGAACATGCTTTCCCTCTCAGGTTATCAGGAAGAAGGAAATGGTGCCAGGAAACCCTGCAACATCTGGCTCACGCAGGTGCACAGCGCATTTCAGCTCCCCTTCCCCTCCCCCAGCAGCTGTCCTAAGCCTGAGGGAGCCTCTTCTCTGCTCCCCCCAGACGCTCTGCTTTACGCCCAAGGCTAAACCCCTTCTTTGGGCTCGACCGGTGCTGGGCTAACACGAGGGCCTCTCAGCCCCTGACTATCCCCACACACGGCTGCACCTGCCTTTGCTCACCCCGGGGCCCGGGGAGGCCCCGGGGAGGCATCGGCCTGACAAGAGGAGGAGTCTCCGGGCAGGTGAGTTCCCTTCCACCCTGCAGCTTGCCAGAGCTCATTACGTCCTCTGCCTCAGTTTACAGATGTCAACTCCACCAGGCCACCCCACAGAGGCCAGATGCTTTTGTTCACAGAATTCCAAGATCCCAGGTGGGGGGTACCTGACCCCAACTTGAGCCTTGACCCTGGTGCTTGGGGCAGACTGTCCTCCAGAGGGGTCCGGGTTGAAGGAGCTCAGAGATCCTCAGCTGCCCCTTCCTCTCCTCTGGACACTGCCTGTCCCTGCCTGGGGTGGGCCGTTCTCATGCTTCCAGGCCTGAGGTTCCCAGCGCCCTATTCTAAGCATTTCCCTGTATCTGGGGACCTGGCAGGAGTCAGCGCAGGCCAGGCGTGGAGGTGAAGAGGGCCTCTTGGGCAAAACTGAGGCCTGGGTGGCTAGATGCCTGTGCACCCACCAGCTGACTCAGCCCGCCCTGCAGCATCATCCCCCTGCCTCCAAAGCACCCATTTTATCCTTTCTCCCTTTTAATACCAGTGGCCCGAGAACGAGCCTCCCCATGCCAGGCCCAGAGAAGGGCGATGTTTCGCCCAAGTTCAACAAACAGCCACAGACAGGATTTCCGAGCTCCCAAGGCCAGCCGGGGCCTGGCCACAGCCTCCTCTGCCAGCAAGGTGGCCCCACAAGACACTGGGTGGGAGCAGGGGTGGGGGGAAGCTGGAAGCGAGCCCTGGCCTTCCTGGGCCAGATCAGTGGGAGTGCCCTTTGCCACTTCTCCAGCTCCTACCTGCTGGCTAGAAGCCTGGCAGCCATGAAGCCCCACGGCGTCCCTGCCCCTCCCTGACATCTGGCTTCTCCCTACACAGCCAGGGGAGCTTTGGGCCCTAGCACAGATTCATTCACCCACCTGGACCCAGCCTCTCACCTGACACTGGCACCCGTTATGGGCCAGTGGCAAATAGGAGGAAGGTCCTTCTTCCTACCCTGCTGGGCCCACCCCCCTGCTCCAAGGAGAGCCCCAGACCAGTGGGACCCAGGAGGCAGCGGAAACCCGCGTGCACCTTACCCCCTGCTCCTGGGGGGGTGGCAGGATGGACTTGAATTCTTGATCCAGGCCCCCTCTGGAGTTTGAGCCCACCTCCTTCCCCGTGGGATCTGAGTCTGAGCAAGGAGGGGGCAAGACCGTGTACATGCAGCATTAACCCGTTGGCCCTGCTGGGCAAGTGGGGAGACTGAGTCCAGCACAAGGGAAGACCCCACACCCCTCGAGCTGGGAACCTGCACCCACTTGGGTGCCGAGGGCTCCGTGCCCCTCCCCAACCTCCCCCACGACGCCCCTCACCTGGGCTCTGCGCGATCTGCGGTGGGGGTCGGGCCCAGCCAGGGTCACCGCGTCTCCCGCAGCGGCGTCGGGGGCGGGCTTCGGGGCGCGCGCGCGGGATGCCCTGGGCGCCCGGTCTCGGCCGCTCTCCGCGCTGGCGACAGGGGGCTCTGTGCGCTGCGCCCGCGGCCGGGTTTTTAGCGGCGGGTGTGGACGCGGGCACCGCCCGGCCCCTGCCCGCCGCGTCCTTTGCCCCTTGATCCGGTGCCTGCTTCTCTCCTTAGCACGTGGGTGGCAGCCGCTCAGCCGGCGGGCGGCCCGTGGGCAGCCCTGGCCCGGCCCGTGGGCCGGGGAGCCCGCCAATCCCCGCCTGCGGCGCGCTGGGGCCCGCTCACCTTTAACCGCCCCCCTCGCCCAGGGGGCTTGGTGACCGGTCCCCAAACCGCCGGCGGGGTTCCAGAAGGGAGGAGCCTGGGGGGGAGGTGGCCCGAGGAGGAAGAGCCTGGGGCTCGGCTGGCTGCCGGGGCTCCTCCGCCGCACTGAGCCCCCTCCCCTCACTGCCTGGCACTCAGGCCCTCGGCCCTCTCAGAGCCCCCCTGCCCGAGGCCCAGTCTCCCCCCCAAGCCGTCTCCCCTGCTCTGGGCCCCTCCTCGCCCCCGCACTCCCTTTTTGGAGCTTCTGTCCTTCCCCACCTGAATCTGAGCCCCTAGCCTCAGCCCCTCCCCGGGGCACCCAGGGTCTCCCTGCAGGTGTGCTGGGCTTTGGCCACCCCCAGGGCAGCAGCCCAGGGAGAAGCAGCGGCCAGGCCAAGGCTGATGCCCCCAAGTCTCCCAAGGCCCTGCCCAATCTGCTCCATCTGGGAAAGGGGAGTCAGGGCCCTAGCTCGCCAGCTCCAAGGGGCTGCACGGGGTAGAGACGGAGCACGACCCGGCAGGGCTCGGCCGGGAGCGGCCATCTGGGATGGGCCGATGGAAGGTTCTTGCACAGCAGAGGGTCCCAGTGGTGCCGCGGGTTCCCACTGGCCCCATGAGCGGTGGAGGTGGCCAGGAGAGGTTGAGGGACACCTACCGGGGATGCCCCCCGGGGTCCCCTGCTGACAGGAGACAGAACCAAGGGGGCTGTGATGTAAGGGGGTCTGCAGGATTGGGCGGGGCTAAGAAGAGGCTCTGGGTCTCAGGCTGGTGAATGTTCCAGCTGGGTCCGTTTGGTCTTTCTCGACCCACTCTTTCCTAACCTGCATGAGTTTCGTTTCCCGCACTCGCTCAGTGTTGCACACCCAGACCCAGGAGCCAGAGAATGAAGTCAGAGGTAGCGCGCGCGTGTGTGTGTGTGTGTGTGTCTGGGGAACGGGGCTTGAGCCAGGTCACAGGCAGTCCCAGGGTGCCCCCTGCCCCTGCCCCTGACTTGCTCTGCAACCAAGCAAGGTATGAATTCCACTTCCCAGGGCCTCAGTTTCCTCGTACATAGGGTTGTCAGATTTAGCAATGAAAATCCAGGAGGCCCAGTTAAATCGGAAATGAATAGGAGTATTATGCCCCATGTAATACTTGGGATGTTCTTATCCGAAAGAATATCATAACACTGGTGTCAGACTTGGCCCAGTGGTTAGGGCGTCCGTCTACCACATGGGAGGTCCGCGGTTCACTCCCCGGGCCTCCTTGACCCGTGTGGAGCTGGCCATGCGCAGTGCTGATGCGCACAAGGAGTGCCCTGCCATGCAGGGGTGTCCCCCGCGTAGGGGAGCCCCATGCGCAAGGAGTGCGTCCTGTAAGGAGAGCCGCCCAGCGCGAAAGAAAGTGCAGCCTGCCCAGGAATGGTGCTGCACACATGGAGAGCTGACACAACAAGATGATGCAACAAAGAGAAACACAGATTCCCCTGCCGCTGACAACAGCAGAAGTGGACAAAGAAGACGCAGCAAATAGACACAGAGAACAGACAATTGGGGTAGGGGGGAAGGGGAGAGAAATAAATGAATAAATAAATCTTAAAAAAAGAATATCATAACACTTATCTGAAATTCACATTTATCTGAAGTGTAGCCCCACCCATGTGTAAAATAGGGGAGGTGGGAAGGTTTGGACAAGATCTTCACTTTCCAGGGCTGCTCTCAGCTCCCGCTAACATCCTATGGAAACCCTAAGGTCTAACCGGGAGTTGTTTGCCTCCCTTGCAGAGCGAGGGGAGAACAAGAAAAGATGGGAGGTAGGGTGGGGTGGATGGGTTGGTCACGGTCCCCTCACATCAGAGAGGAAGCAGAGCGAAGGAGACGGCCTTCTAAGCAATCCAATCCAGAAAGAAGAGTTTCTGAAGGAGGAAGATTTTCATGAGAACTTTGATCCTGGGAGAGAAGGGAGGTGAGTCAGACTGCCACTGGTGGGTTGCTCCCCCCTCCCTCAATGGAAGCTGGAGAGCTGGGGGGGTCTTCTTGTTTAATAAAGTCTATTGAAGATTAATAGAAAGTGTCTTCCCCTTCATATGAAGGTTTTCTAGAGTTAGAGACAGTACGGCGGTTTGATATTGCTGGATTCCAAAAAGAAATATTATGTTTGTAAACTGGTCTGTTCATCTGGGCATGATAGCCTTTGATTGTATTCAATTCAGAGGTTTCATTTTTACTTGTTTAAATGAAGATTAGGGCTTTGATTCGGCCACATCAGTAGGACATTGTGTTCCCGCCCCCTTGGTGGCTGGAGACTCACACAGAAAACGTGGCAGAGAAGAGAGCTTAGCGTTTTTTGTTTTTTGTGTTTTTTCACATTCTTTTTATTTATTTTTATTTTATTATTTTTTTAAGATTTATTTTAAAATTTATTTCTCTCCCCTTCCCTCCCCCCTCCAGTTGTCTGCTCTCTGTGTCCATTTGCTGTGTGTTCTTCTGTGACCACTTCTAGACTTACCAGCGGCACAGGGAATCTGTGTTTCTTTTTGTTGCATCATCTTGTTGTGTCAGCTCTCCGTGTGTGCGGCGCCATTCTTGAGCAGGCTGCACTTTCTTTCGCGCTGGGCAGCTCTCCTTACGGGGCGCGCTCCTTGTGTGTGGGGCTCTCCTACACGGGGGACACCCCTGCATGACAGGGCACTCCTTGCACACATCAGTACTGCACATGGGCCAGCTCCACACAGGTCAAGGAGGCCCGGGGTTTGAACCGTGGACCTCCCATGTGGTAGGCGGACGCCCTACCCATTGCGCCAAGTCCACTTTCCACATTCTTTTTATTTTATTTTATTTTATTTGTTTTTTTTAAATGTTAATCCCTCACCCCACTCCTCCCATAACAAAAACCTCTTCTGTCATCATGGGACATTCATTGCACTAGGTGAATACATCTCTGAGCACTGCTGCACCACAAGGTCAATGGTCCACATTATAGTTTACACTCTCCCCCAGTCCACCCAGTGGGCCATGGGAGGACATACAATGTCCAGTAACTGTCCCTGCAGCACCACCCAGGGCAACTCCAAGTCCTGAAAATGCCCCCACGTCACATCTCTTCTTCCTACTCCCTACCCTCAGCAGCCACCATGGCCACTTTCTCCACGTCAATGTTACATTTTCTTTGATTACTAATCACAATAGCTCATGAATAGAATATCAGTAAGTCCACTCTAATCCATTCTCTATTCCTCCATCCTGCGGACCCTGGAATGGTTATGTCCACTCCACATCTATATCAAGAGGGGGCTTAGATTCCACATGGATGATGGATGCAATTCTCCTGCTTGCAGTTGTAGGCACTCTTGGATCTCTGGTGTGGTGGTTGACCTTCTTCACCTCCATATTAGCTGGGGGGTAAGTCCAGCAAACCAGAGGGTAGGAGTTGCAAGTCTGTTGAGGCTCAGGGCCTGGCTATCACATGGACAGTCTGGAGATTCAGGTCCCTTGAGTCTTCACTAAACCCCAGTGCCAACCGCAGGTCCAGTAAAAGTGACAAGAGAGGCTTGTGAACACAGATCACATCTGAGTCCAACTCCATCACATTCAGGAACACAACTCCAAAGTAGGGCCAACTGACATGGCACTGAACTCCACCTGCATGACCATAGAACCTGTGGGTCTCTGTAGCCCTCAGAAGAACCAATACCTGGGGTTGTATCTACTTTAGCTGTCTCTGGGACTCTGCTGAGGTGTGCATAAGGGCGACCCCTCTGATGACCTCCTGGCTCTTTTTTGGAAACTCATAGCCATATAAACTCATTTGTCCTTTCCATTTCCCCCTTTTATTCAAGGTCAAAAAGTATTTTTAACTCCTGATATTCTGGAGCGCTGGGGAGAGAGCCTAGCGTTTGCCTGATAATTTACAGCTGGCCTTGTGGAGCAGCAGAGCAGTTGAGCTGGAGAAAGACAAACCCCAGGAAGAGCTGAGATCAGAAAAAGCTGGGCCCATGGAGCCTTAAGAGGAGGAGAAAGGCTGAACCCTCGCAGAGACCTGCAGCCATCTTGCTCCAACACGTGGCAACAGACTTTGGTGAGGAAAGTAACTTATGCTTTATGGCCTTGGGACTGTACCCAAGGCTCTACCCCAAATAAATACCCTTTACAAAAGCCACCAGATTTCTCATACTTTGCATCAGCATCCCTTTGGCTGACTAATACAGACTGGTCTCCCCATTTCAACTCACCCAGTCACCCACTTCTAGCTAAACTTCGCCAAGCACTTACTACTTACCAGGCTCCTACCCATCCCTCTGAGCCCTTTAGATGGGTTAGTTCATGTAGTCCCTTTGACAAACCAATGAGGTGAGTGCTTTGTTCCCATTGGACAGATGTGGAAACAGAGGCTGGGAGAGGTTATTTATCCGAGGTGCATACAGGTGGTAGTTGGTGGCACTGGAATTTGAGCCCAGGTGTCCTGGCTATGTACCTGTAATTGATCCTATACTGGGAACTGGAAAGGTGACATAAATGCTGTCTCTGCCCTCAGGGGACCCCTAGTCTAATGGGGGGGGGGAAGTGACTCTCAAATGACTTCAGTACAGGTCAGGCTGGGATCAGGGCTGTGGCCAGGAAGGAGGGACTGACTCTGCCCTTGGAGGAGGGTGGGCTGGAGGGGAGGCCAAGGAGGATGGATCAGTTCTTCACGAGCATTAGGCCGAGGCCGGGGAGGCAGGGCCCTCCAGGTGGAAGGACATCTTGAGCAAAGGCTGGGGGATGTGGAAATGCAGGGTAAGTCCAGGCCCTGGTCAGGAGATAGGGGGAAGGAAAAATGAGAGAGAGTCAGGGAGGAACTCAAAGGTCAGACGAAGAAAGGTAGACTCCACCCTAGGAGAATAGGGAGCTCTGGGAGAGTGTCCAGGGGAGCAGGCGCCTCAGCCCAGGAGTGGCCGGCCTGCCCGAACGGGGCCAGGAGGTGGTGGGAGGACTGTGAAGCTGAGTGATGGATGTTGGCCATGACTTCTGTGTGGGTGCCTCCAAAGGGCTTGGGTTTCATTCGGCTCTGGAGCCAGCCCCAGGGTAGGACCTGCTTGTGAATATGAGCAGAACTGCATAGAGAGCATTTGGGGACAAATGGACCATGGCGGGTAGGAAAGGTGGAGGGGTCAGGGAAGGCTTTCCTGGCTTGAGCCTAAGCACCTGGCAGGATGCTGACTCCCAAAACCAAAGAGAGGGGGAGAGGGGAGACGGTCGGTCTGACATCCAGCAGGCTGTTGTCCTCAGGATGGCAGGTGAGGTCTGAGCCCCTGACGAGCAGATGGTTGGAGCTCAGCGGCAGCCGACAATGTCCACCTGCTCATTGGTTCAGCCTGTACTGATGCCTCCTCTGTGCCTAGCCCTGTGCTGGCATGAACGTGATCATAATGTGGTAGGAGGACATCCTTCTCGGGGAAGATAAGGTGGCTGAAATCAAAGCCTTCTCTGTTTATGAGGTTTTAAAAGAGCTACAAATAAACAATATATTGTTTAGACAATTATATATATGCATAAAAAAACTATTTTAACAAAACAGGAGAACTACACAGCTGCTATAATGGCTAAAATGAAAAAGTCAGAACATGTAAAGCGCCGACAAAGATAAGGAGCAACTGGAATTCTCATACACTGCTGCGGGGGGATGTTAAGTAGTTTCTAAAAATGTTAAACCTGCACTGACTCTGTGGCCCAGGCATTCCCCTCCTGGATATTTACCCAAGGGAAAAGAAAGCATATGTCCATAAAAAGAGTTGGGCATAAATGTTCATAGCAGCTTTATTTGTAAAATTCCAAAACCGGAAACAAGCCAAATGCCCATCAACAGATGAATAGATAAACAAATTGTGGTGTATTCATATAAAGAAATACTACACAGCGATGAAAAGGGACACACTGTTGATAAACTCAACAGCATAGAAGACTATCAGAATAATGATGCTGAGTGAAAGAAGCCAAACCAAAAAAATAGTACACACTCTATGGTTTCATTTATTTAAAATTCTAGAAAAATGCAAACTAATCAGTAGTGACAGAAGGTAGATCAGGGGTTGTTTGGGGCTGGGGAGAGGGTGAGAGGAGGGACCGAAAGGAGGAATTACAACAGGACATAAACTTTTGGGTGTGATGGATATGTTTACTCCCTTGATTTTGGCAATGGTTTCACATGTGATTCTTTTTTTCTTCTTCTTTATTTTCTTTCAATGTCACATTCAAAAAATATAAGAGGGAGGCGGACTTGGCCCAGTGGTTAGGGCGTCCGTCTACCACATGGGAGGTCCGCGGTTCAAACCCCAGGCCTCCTTTTTTTAAAGATTTATTTATTTATTTAATTCCCCCCCTCCCCTGGTTGTCTGTTCTTGGTGTCTATTTGTTGCGTCTTGTTTCTTTGTCTGCTTTTGTTTCTTTTGTCCGCTTCTGTTGTCGTCAGCGGCACGGGAAGTGTGGGCGGCGCCATTCCTGGGCAGGCTGCTCTTTCTTTTCACGCTGGGCGGCTCTCCTCACAGGCGCACCCCTTGCGCGTGGGGCTCCCCCACACGGGGGACACCCTTGCGTGGCACGGCACTCCTTGCGCGCATCAGCACTGCGCATGGGCCAGCTCCACACGAGTCGAGGAGGCCCGGGGTTTGAACCGCGGACCTCCCATATGGTAGACGGACGCCCTAACCACTGGGCCAAAGTCCGTTCCCCCCCCCCCCCCCCCCCCCCCCCCCCCAGGCCTCCTTGACCAGTGTGGAGCTGGCCCATGCGCAGTGCTGATGCGCGCAAGGAGTGCCGTGCCACACAGGGGTGTCCCCCGCATAGGGGAGCCCCACGTGCAAGGAGTGCGCCCCGTAAGGAGAGCCGCCCAGCGTGAAAGAAAGCGCAGCCTGCCCAGGAATGGTGCCACACACATGGAGAGCTGACACAACAAGATGACACAACAAAAAGAAACACAGGGAAACGGACTTTGGCCCAGTGGTTAGGGCGTCCGTCTACCACGTGGGAGGTCCGCGGTTCAAACCCCGGGCCTCCTTGACCCGTGTGGAGCTGGCCATGCGCAGTGCTGATGCGTGCAAGGAGTGCCGTGCCACGCAAGGGTGTCCCCCGCGTAAGGGAGCCCCACGCGCAAGGAGTGCGCCCTGTAAGGAGAGCCGCCCAGCGCGAAAGAAAGAGCAGCCTGCCCAGGAATGGCGCCGCCCACACTTTCCGTGCCGCTGACGACAACAGAAGCGGACAAAGAAACAAGACGCAGCAAATAGACACCAAGAACAGACAACCAGGGGAGGGGGGGAAATTAAATAAATAAATAAATCTTTAAAAAAAAAAAAAAAAAAAGAAACACAGATTCCAGTGCCACTGACAACAGAAGCAGACAAAGAACACGCAGCGGGGGAGAGAAATAAATAAATAAATAAATAAATCTTTAAAAACATATATATATAAGAGGTCCCCATATACCCCCACCCCCCTCACCCCACTCCTCCCACATCCACAACCTCTTCCATCATCATGGCACTTTCTCTGCGCCTGATGAATACATTTTGGAGCACTGCTGCACCACATGGACAGTGGTCTATATTGTAGTCTACACTCTTCCCCAGTCCACCCTGTGGGCCATGGCAGAACATACAATGTCCAGCATCTGTCCCTGCAGCACCACCCAGGACAACTCCAAGTCCTGAAAATGTGCCCACATCATATCTCTTCTTCCCTCTCCCTACCATCAGCAGCACCGTGGCCACTTTCTCCACATCAATACTACAATTTCTTCCATTACTAATCACAATAGTTCCCCAGCAGAATACCAGTAAGTCCACTCTAATCCATACTCTATTCCTCCATCCTGTGGACCCTGGGATGGTTATGTCCAGTCCCTCTCTACATCAAGAGGGGGCTTAGATTCCACATGGATGATGGATGCAATTCTCCTGCTTGCAGTTGTAGGCACTCTTGGCTCCCTGGTGTGGTGGTTGACCTTCTTCGCTTCCCTGTTAGCTGGCCAGGGTAAGTCCAATAAACCAGATGGCCAGGGTAAATCCAACAAACCTGAGACTCAGGGCCTGGTTGTCACATGGACAGTCCAGAGATTTAGGTTTCCTGCATATACACCAACCCTAATGCCAACTACAGGTCTGGTAAAGTAATAGTAGAGGCATGTGTAGAAAGGTCATATCTGAGTCCATCTCCATCACACTCAGGAACACAAACTCCAAAGTGGGACCAACTGACATGGCACTGAACTCTAGAGTCATCTGCCATGACCTAGAATCTGTGGGTCTCTGTAGCCCTCAGGAGAACCAGTACATGGGTTTCCATCTACTTTGGCTGTCTCTGGTACCCTGCTGAGGCATGCATAAGCACTACCCATCTGGTGACCTCCCACTCTTTTTTGGAGACTCATAGCCATATAAACTCATTTGTCCTTTTCATTTCCCCCTTTTATCCAAAGTCAAAAAGCAGTTTTTAACACCTGATATTACATGTAGGCTGAGATATTCTGCTGGTTTGAGTTGACCCTTTTATTCAAGGTCTTTTTCTGGTTATATCATTGGCTGGCACTTGGTAGTAATCCCTTAGCACCAGGGAGGATCATCCCCAGAAGTCATGTCCCATGCTGGGGGGGAGGTAATGCATTTACATGTTGAGTTTGGCTTAGAGAGTGGTTACATTTGAGCAACATGGAGGCTCTCAAGAGGTAATTCTTAGGCACCCTGTAGCTCTAGGCCTAGTTCCTATTTCAGGCACACAGGCTCATAATCTTAGCCATCAGTATCAATGGCTCTTTGTTAGACCAACCATCTTTATTGGTCTTTGCCATTGCACTTGGGGGATTGTTGCTGTTCCATTGGGGAATGTGATAGAGCTCCCCTGGCTAGGAACTCAGCACTTCCTCAGTTGTTGTTTTTAACTGAAACCACTATGAAAATATCCAAACATTTTTATGTACCCTGTATATATGCCCTGGAGAACTCCCTCCCAACCAGGTACCCCCTATCAATAACATCCCACACCAGTGTTCCTCCCCTGCCATAGTTGAACCTCTCTGTAGTCCAAAACTTCTTTAAAAAGGAAGCCTAATATATTGCCGGGTTCCATTAATAGTAAAATGGACTATAGTGATGGGTTTAAAGGAGGGTAGATACAGAATACATACTAATTTAGAAAAATTAAATAAAGGAAAAATAAATTGGGGTATCAAAAATGTGATTCTTAAGCCTAAACCCGTTAAACTGCACATCCTAAATCCATGGAACTACACAAGCAGGGAATCCCAAGTTATACCATGGACCATAGTTAATAGACAATTATAAAAATGTGCTTTCATGAACTGTAACAAATATTCCACCCCAGAGCAAGGTGTTAATAATAGGGTGGTATTGGGAATCCTGTATTTTATGCGTGACTGTTCTGTAAATCCACAGCTTCTCTAATAAAGGAAAGAAATTTGGAAAAAAAGCTCATTTTATTTAACATCAATTATACCTCAATAAAGCTGTAAAAATAAAAGTAAGGGAATGATAAAAATCCAGGAGTGTGGTTATCTTTGGGGGGGTGGGGAGCAGGCAATGGTACAGCTTGTGTAGGAGCACCTGGGTAGACATCAGTTATTGTTGGGGCTGGGTGGCGGACTCATGGATGCTTGCTGTAAATTAATAAATACATAAATGAAATAAAATCGGATCACATATGGACCAATAAGAGTGTATAAAATCACAAGAATTATGACTAATCTATTTCTGTGCACCTGAGGTCCAGATTAAAAGGTGGGCTGGGCTGGGACAACTGGATATCCACATGCAGAAGGATGAAATTGGAGTCCTACCTCACGTCAGATACAAAAATTAGCTCAAAACGAATCATAGACCTAAATGTAAGAGCCAAAATTATAAAACTTGTAGCAGACAACATAGGTGTAAATATTTGTAAGCTTGGGTTAGGAAATTATTTCTTAGATAAGACACCTAGAGCACAAGCAACAAAAGAAATAATAAATTGGATTTCATCAGAATTAAAAACTTTTTTGCTTTGAAGGACACCATCAAGAAAGTGAAAAGACAACTCACAGATTAGGAGAAAATATTTATAAATCATATATCAGATAAAGGACTTGATTCCAGAATATGTAAAGAAGTCTTACAAATGATAGAAAGACAACCCAATTAAAAATGGGCAAAATATCTGAACAGACATTTCTTCAAAAAAAATATATATATATATGGGAAATAGATATGGCTCAAGCAACTGAGCTTCTGCCTACCACATGGGAGGTCTCTTTTTTGGTCCCTGGTGCCTCCTAATGAAGACAGCGAGCTGGCGTAACGGGCAGGTGCGGCAAGCTGACGCAACAAGATGATACAAGAGACACAAGATGAAAAACATAATGAGAGACACAACAAAGCAGGGATTCGAATACTGGTGCCTCCTAAAGAAACAAGGAAGATGAACAGATACAGCAAGTGCAAACAACGAGGGGGTGGGGAGAAATAAAATAAATCTTAAAAAAAAAGATACATAAATGGCCAATAAGCATTTATATATAATAAATATATATAACAATAATAATAAGATGCCCCACATCATTAGTCATCAGGAAGATGCAAATAACCACAAAGAGATACCAGTTCACATCCACTAGGATGACTATAATAAAAAAATCAGACAACACATGTTGATGAGGCTATGGGAACCTTCATATATTGCCGAAGGGAATGTAAAATGGAGCAGCTGTTTTTCCACAGGTTAAACACAGAGTTACCATATGACCCCACAATTCTATTCCTAGGTATTTACTCAAAAGAAATGAAAACATGTGGTCCACACAAAAATTTGTACACAAATGGTCACAGCAGCACAATTCATAACAGCTAGAAAGGGGAAACAACCCCAATGCCCATCAAACACAAAATGCAGTCTATCCATACAGAGGACGATTAGCCACAAAAAAAGGCATGGAATTCTGACCTGTGTTACAGCATAGATGAACCTTGAAAACGTGCTCAGTGAAAGCAGCCAGCCACAAAAGACCATACAATGTATGATTACATTTATATGAAATGTCTAAAATGGGCAAATCAACGGAGACAGAAAGTAGTGCTTGCCTAGGGCTTGGGTAGGGGCTTCCTTGGCTGGGGGAAACGGGGAGTGACTGCTAATGGGTACAAGGTTTCTTTTCGGGGTGTGAAAATGTTCTAAATTGTGTGGTGGTTACACAACTCTGTGAATATACTAAAATCCATTTAATTGTACGACATACATTGATGAATTTTATGAATTCAAAACCAAGGGAAGGTTTCTAGAAAGAGAAATCCATTGCCGCTGATGTTTGGGGAGTGCCTGTGATGTGCCAGGTGTCACATGAGCCACGATATCAACTCAACTAATCCTATAGCTACCCGCTTTACGGATGATGAAATTGAGGCTCAGGGAATTAAGGCATTTGCTCTTGGTCACACAGTTAGGAAGTGACAGAGCTCAGAGTGGGAGAGAGCCCAAGTTGGTCTGCCTCCAAAAATAGGATCGAAAAATAGACCCTAAACAAACTTCTTAATTTTGTATAAAATATTCTGGGCTTACCAAAAACATATAAAGAATATAGTGCATATTTATGTTCTTACCAAACCAGCTTATGAAATCAAAGTAGCAATACTATTCCATGTCCTCTCCTTGATTCCATCCTCCATCCTCCATCCCCCAATTATAATCCTGAATTTGGTGTTTAGTGTTCTCACGTATTTTCTTTATAATTTACTCTGTGCATATCTCCAAACGATTTGAAGAATAGTATTGCATGTTTTTAAACTATATATTAATAGTATTAGACTGAATGTCTTCTGGGAGTTCCATCCAATTTGACACATGTGGCTATCGTTTGTTCATTTTCACTGCTGTATAGTATTCCATGGTGTGAAGGAACACCAGTCTTTGCCATTCTTCTGTGGTTGGACACGTAGGCTGTTCCCAGTTATCTATGATTGCAAATAGTGTTGCTATGGACATTTCTGCCCCTGCCTCCGACTCCAAGAAAGGAATAATTCCTTAGAGGGTGTATTAGTTTCCTATTGCTATTGTAACAAATTACCACAAAATGAATGACTTAAAACAACACCACTTTATTATTTTACACTTCTGGAAGTCAGAAGCCTGAAATGGGTTTCACTGGGCTGAAATCAAGATATCATCAGGGACACGATCCCTCCAGAGTCTCTAGGGGAGAATCTGTTTCCTGACTTTTTCTGATTCTAGAAGCTTGCATTCCTTGGCTCATGCCTCTTCTTCCATTTTCAAAGTCAGCAGTATCGCATCTTTATTTTAAAAAATGTATTTATTTATTTTTCCTTCCCCCTCTCCGCCCCCCATTGTCTGCTCTCTGTGTCCATTCGCTGTGCATTCTTCTGTGTCTGCTTGTCTTCTCTTTAGGCAGCACTGGAAACCAATCCTGGGACCTTCCAGAGTGGGAGGGAGGTGCTCAATCTCTTGTGTCACCTCAGCTCCCTGGTCTGCTGTGTCTCTTATTGTCTCTCCTCTGTGTCTCTTTTTATTGCATCATCTTGCTGCACCAGCTCTCTGCTTGGGCTAGCTCACGGCAAGGGCCAGCAGTCTGCAAGGGCCGGCTCTGTGCTTGGGCCAGCTCGCCTTCACCAGAAGGACCCAGGAATTGAATCCTGGACCTCCCATATGGCAGATGGGAGCCCAATTGCTTGAGCCACATCCGCTTCCCAGCAGAACAGCATCTTCAAATTTGACTTGGGAGCTCTACTTCTGTGGCCATATCACCTTCTCTAAGTCTGTCCCTCTTGCCTCCTCTTTATAAGGACCCTTGTGGTTACATGGGATGCACTCTAATAAACCAGCATAATTTCTCCAAGATTCTTTTTTTTTTAGGATTTATTTTTTATTAATTTCTCTCCCCTCCCCCCCTCAGTTGTCTGCTCTCTGTGTCCATTCGCTGTGTGTTCTTCTGTGACCACTTCTATCCTTATCAGTGGCACCGGGAATCTGTGTTTCTTTTTGTTGCATCATCTTGTTGTGTCAGCTCTCCGTGTGTGCGGCGCCATTCCTGGGCAGGCTGCACTTTCTTTCGCGCTGGGCGGCTCTCCTTACGGGGCGCACTCCTTGCGTATGGGGCTCCCCTACACGGGGGACACCCCTGCGTGGCACGGCACTCCTTGCGCGCATCAGCACTGCGCATGGGCCAGCTCCACACGGGTCAAGGAGGCCCGGGGTTTGAACCATGAACCTCCCATGTGGTAGGCGGACGCCCTATCCACTGGGCCAAGTCCGCTTCTCTCTCCAAGATTCTTAATTTAGTCACATATGCAAAGTCACTTTTGCCATGTAGTGCCACATATTCATAGGTTCCAGGGATCAGGATAGACACCTTTGGGGGACCAGAATTCTGTCCACCACGGAGGCGTGGAGTTGGCTGGTACGGTATGAGCACCTTTGGATTCACTAGTTTGCCACATTACTCTCCAAAGTGAATCTCTTCTCTCCCCTACCAGCTGTGCACAGCATTTCTATCATTTCCCACCGTCACCAACACTTGGTGTTATCTGACTTTTTCCCTTTTGCCAACCTGATGGCGAACAAATGTCTGGGCTGACTGCTATGTGGTCAAGGAGACCGTGGTCAGGGGTGTTAAATGTGGCAACAGAGAGGCCCTGGAGGTAAGAAGGTGTTTGATGACCTTGACTGGAGCTGTGCCCTTGAAGGGTGAGGGGGCGTAAAGTTAGACTGAATTAAGGAATAAGGGGGGCTGTGAAGAAATGGACACGGGGGCACAAAGGAAAAAACCTGTGGGTGGGTGTGAAAGGGAGGGATCTAAAGGCTGAGAGTAAGCATGAAAGAGGCACACGACCTCTGAGATGGAGGCCTCTTGGCGGAGGTGGCTGAAGGTGAGGGCCACAGCCGGGGCAGACGGGCTCCCTTGGAATGGTAGAGGCTGAC
Source organism: Dasypus novemcinctus (assembly GCF_030445035.2). Taxonomy (NCBI): domain Eukaryota; kingdom Metazoa; phylum Chordata; class Mammalia; order Cingulata; family Dasypodidae; genus Dasypus; species Dasypus novemcinctus. Next base: position 18,383,609 of record NC_080695.1, read on the forward strand.
CTTTGGGGAGGGGGCAGGAAAAGAGGAGGACGGGGCAAATGCAGAGAAAATCCAAGGAGGCAGGGCAGGAAGTGACAGAAGCTTCTCTATATCCTGGGCAAGTGGGGTTACCCATTGAGCAGGGCAGGAGTGGGTTTGGGGGTTCTGAGGAGTGTGGGGAAGGTTTCCAGGGAGCATTCAACAGGGGCCCACAGGGGCTGAACAAAGGCCAACTGGTGAGAAAGAGGTGGCGAGCTGAGGCAACAGCCCCCCACCCCCGTCAGGTCTGACCAGCCCCTTTTAGGGGAATGAAGGCCTGGAGCCCAGGGCAGGAGGGGTCAAGAGAGGGCCAGCTGGGGGGGGGTTGTCGAAGAGCCCCCTGAAGCTCAGTGGAAGTAGTGGGCCCTGAGGAGGTGGAGAGGGGTGCAGGAGGCTCAGAGTGGGGATATCAGGAAAGATAGAGGTTCTTGCCAACGTAGATGACTGAGGTGGAGGCATAGAGGGACTGTGGGAGCCCAGAGGAGAGGGGCATGACCCGGCCTGGGGCTATTAAGAGAGCTTCCTGGAGGAGGTGATGCCCCAGCTGAGTCTTGAAGGGGAAAATCAGATTCCAGTTGTCATAAACAAATGTGGAAGAGCTGTTGCCTTCACAGTCTGTCAGCGGGCCTTGGACTGCCTCCTCTCCTAGACATCTCCACCAGGACCAACTGGCTCTGGCTAGATTGGGAGAATCCCTACAGGGATATTTCAACCCTGACACCTTGGTTTATGGACTCTTCGGTTCCATTATTTTGTCCTGCAACTTCAGAACTACTCCAACTCATCCTTCAAAACCCAGGTCAAACGTCACCTCCTCCGGAAAGTCTTTTGGATTGCACCAGACCTATCGCTGTGCTTTCACAGCAGTGTCGTGCAGCGGAACAAGCACACTCACTGCTGTCTGATTTTAGACAAGTCACTTAATCTGAGTCTCCGTTTCCTGAGATGGAAACAATGGCACCGGCTAAGCCTAGTTGTGACATATCTGGAATTACACAGGAATCAGAAAAGAAGCCATCGTGTGGTCGCGCAGTCACTCTATCTTGTAAAAGTTAGCCTGGTGGATACTCTGCCTCAGTCAGTGAGCTCCCTGAGGGCAGGGACAATTCCCACCTTACCCCCCAGACCCCAGTGCCTAGCCCAAAACCCACCACGGAAGGGCTGCATGTGCTCTCTGAGCAAACGGGAGGAAGGGAATTCTCTTTCACCTGTAATGTGACTTTGGGGAGGTGACAGCTCTGTGAATCTGTTTCCTCATCTCTATAAGAACAATAAACTCATATTAGGCATTCAATTACCACTTGTCAGGCTCTCAGCATTCACCGTCTCTAATCCTCACAGGGTCTCGTCACCCCATTTTACAGAAGAGAACCCTGAGCCTTGGCAAGGGGAGTGACTTGCCAGGTTGGCAGCAGGGCAGGATCGCCTGGTGCCGGGTCAAACTCAAAAAATTGTTTTGTGACTCCAAGAGGGGGAGGTGACATAGCCCTGCAAATCGTCAACGCCGGGGATGCACGAGTCCGAGCCCGGGGGCGTGGCGAACGCGGGCCGGGAGACTGGGGTGCGCAGAGGGGTGGCTCGGAGTTCCGGGCGGCGGCAGGAAGGTCGGTGCGCGCGGCGATCCCGAGGGCCGGAGGCGGGCTCCGCGCGGCGCGGCCGGGCCAGGAGGGGGTGCGGCCCGCCCCAGCCCGGCGCCGCGGCCCCTTTAAGGGCGGGCGGGGCGCCCTCTGGCGGCGGAGCGGCGCCCGCGGCCCGAGCCGGAGCCGAATCCCGGAGCCGGAGCGCAGCGGAGCCGGGGCCGAGCGGGCCGAGCGGGCCGAGCCAGCAGCCGAGCTGGGGGCGCGGGCGGGCGGCATGTACCGGGCCCGGGCGGCGCGGGCGGGGCCGGAGCCCGGCAGCCCGGGGCGCTTTGGGATCCTGAGCACCGGGCAGCTCCGGGACCTGCTTCAGGACGAGCCCAAGCTGGACCGGATCGTGCGGCTCAGCAGGAAGGTAGCGCGGGGGGCGCCGGCGGGGGGCGCGGGGGCCGGGCCGCGGCCTGGCGGACCTGGCGGCCGAGCGAAGGGCCGCGCCGGCGGGGCCGCGGGGCCGCCCGGGGCGCGGGAGCCTGGCACGTCCGAGTGGGCCCCGCGGAGCCGCCCCCGGGGGAGGGGGCGCCCGGGGCCGGCCTGGGCGGGTGGGGCGCGGGGGACCCGGGGAGGCGCCCGTGCACCCCCGGGATGGCCGCGAGGCGTGTCCTACAGCGGATGCTCCGGGGAGGTGTGTTCTGGGGCCAGGGGGCGGCTGTGTTGTGGGGGGCCCTGGCTCGCACACCCACGTTCTGTAGGGCCAGAAAGGGGAGGCGCCTTCCACGGGGAGAAGTAGGGGCCCGGGTGGCGGCTGGGGGGGACCGTTGGGGGGCAGGCGGACGCATTCTGGGGGCGCAGGGGGAGGCTTTGTGTCCTCCGCTGGGGAGGGGTGCTGGCGGGGAGGTGTGTGTTCTGTAGGCCGCCAGGAGAGAAAGTTGTGTATTTCACAGGAGCTAGGCCCGGGCTGCTCGGCTGGGGGGGCCGAAGGGGAAAGTGTGCTGGAGGGCGGCGGGCGGGTGGGGGGGTCGTGCCTTCTCCAGGAGCAGGTGGGAAGGGCTCGGCACCCCCATAAACAGAGGCAAGGAGCCTTCTCCAGGGCCCGGAAGGACAGGGGGCTGCTTTCTGCACGAGAAGGAAAGCAGGGAGCGAGGGAAAGGGGGTGTGTGTTCCTTGGGGTGTGGGGATTCCAGGGCAGGGCAAGGAGGAGGGGGTGTGCCGGGAAGAGAAGGTGAGGCCAGGGGGTTCCATGAAGGGACAGGGCGGGACCTCACTCTGGAGAGTGAGGGGTGGGGGCGGTGTGTTCAGCACAAACACCTGAGGAGGAAGCAGACAAAGGCCTGGAACGAGAGCCCATGCATGGAAAATGGGACAGAGGAGGGAGGGGGGCTCCTCAGGGACCGGGGCAGACATATTAATTGAAAAATTAAAAATTAACTAACATTTGTAGAAGCCTTCATAGTTTTCCTCACTTAGATCGCACAACGCTGGGAGGTAGGCGCTTTTAGAACGCTTTTGGAGAAGAGGAAACCGAGGCCCAGAGCAGCGAGGTGCCCTGTCCAGGGCCACAGGGGGAGGTGGCTCAAGGCCAAGCCTGGCCTCCGGCAACCCTGCACCTGAACGCCGGGGCCTCGCCCCCCGAGCAGGCCTCAGCTCTTCTCTGCCGGCAGTTCCAGGGCCTGCAGCTGGAGCGCGAGGCATGCCTGGCCTCCAACTACGCGCTGGCCAAGGAGAACCTGGCACTGCGGCCCCGCCTGGAGATGGGCCGGGCTGCCCTGGCCATCAAGTACCAGGAGCTGCGCGAGGTGGCTGAGAACTGTGCTGACAAGCTGCAGCGACTGGGTGAGGAGGCAGCTCGGAGAACTGCCCTGGGTGGGCGGGTGGGGGGCAGCCGGCCATCTGGCTGGTTGTCGCTTGGGAAGTGCCCGGCTCTGAAGTGTGGAACTCGGGCAGAACTATTCCCTGACAAATTTGAGGGTCGCTGCTCCAGGCCTCCTGGAAAACAGAGATGGGGAAGTGAGCAGTAGGTGAGTAGAGCAGGGGTGGGGGGGCCTGGGTTGCCCCAGGAGACTGAGCACCTGCTTTCTCTTTTGCACTGGGGCTGAGGGCAGAGCCTGGGGGGAGCGCTGTGCACCAGCTGCTCACACAGGCAGCGTGCAGGTGGGGAAACAGAGGCTCCAAGCGGGGAAGGGCAGCCTAGAACATCTGAGACAGTGGGAGAGTCAGGATTGGACCCTGCGCTTGGGCCTGTCCGTCCCGGGCGATGGGCTCAGAGGGCAGGGGCTGTTCACGCCGTCCCTCTGTGGCCCTCAGAAGAGAGTGTACATCGCTGGAGCCCCCACTGTGCGCTGGGCTGGCTGCAGGCAGAGCTGGAAGAAGCTGAGCAGGAGGCTGAGGTGAGGCTGGTGGTCCTGGGGACAGGGCCAGAGTCCCATCCCATCCCAGCCCTGGGCTCAGGGCATCCCTCCTCCAGGAAGTCTTCCAGAGTGTGCAGCCCACAGGAGCGCGGGGAGCATTGCTGTCCACACCCTCCCCACCTGTGGCTTCTCTCCTGGCTCCCTGTGGACGTCTCAGGGTAGTGCAGGGCAGGGACCACCCAGGAACTGGGAGAGACCTCTTAGTGCTGGGCTGGAAGTGGGAAACTCAGTGAGCTGCTGGGTTAGGGGAAGAGGAGACCTTGGCCTTGATGAGATGCACTTAAGTCTGTACTTGAGCTGCATCCCGGTCTTGGGCCCTGCACCTCTGACCCAGCACATGTGGTGATGGTGCCCTCATTTTATAAGGGGGGAAATCAAGGCTTGAGAGTGGAGGACATTTGTCTGCAGACACAGCAAGTCTGAGGCAGGCCCAGCTGCAAGTCAGGTGCCCTGCTACCCAGCTGAGGGGTGGCCACCAGGGGAGGGGATTCGGGGTAGGGGAGGGAGAGAGGGCCAGCCCCAGCCTTTGGACCTGCTCCTGTCAAACGCTTTTCCCTCCCGTCCCAGGAGCAGATGGAGCAGCTGCTGCTGGGGGAGCAGAGCCTGGAGGCCTTCCTGCCCGCCTTCCAGCGCGGCCGCGCGCTGGCCCACCTGAGGCGGACCCAGGCCGAGAAGCTGCAGGAGCTGCTGCGGCGCCGGGAGCGGGCTGCCCAGCCAGCCCCCGCTGCTGCGGCGGATCCCCCCAAGCCCTTCCCCGCGGCAGCTGTCCTGCCCACCGGAGCCGCGCGGGGGCCCCCGGCAGTGCCCCGGAGCCTGCCCCCCTTGGACTCCCGCCCAGTGCCCCCGCTGAAGGGCTCCCCGGGGGGCCCCCTGGGCCCAGCCCCGCTGCTGAGCCCTCGGCCCTCGCAGCCAGAGCCGCCCCACCGGTAGGATTCAGGGTACGGCCCCCCGGTGGGGGGCCCAGACAAACTTAATGCGTGGCTCCTCCTCCAACCCCCACTGCCTGGGTGGGGGGAGGGGCAGGCCCCTCCCCCTGGCCTCGGGCAGGCCCTGGCCCTGGAGGCTGAGCTGGGGAGGAGGGTCACCTGGAAGATGCCCAGAGAGGGCCGGGGCGGGGCGGGCAGGGTGTTGTGCCTCTGGCGCTGAGGAAACTGCCTTTTCTGCCTCCCCCGATGGGACCCCCCGGGGCGACGGGCCAGCCCCCTAGAGAACCTTACTCACCCAGGGGGCTCGGGAAGATGACCGCCTCCCGCAGAGGGGCCCTGCCTAGGGGGCCCATGGTGCCCCACCACTCCCCTGGGCTCGCACAACACCAAGGTCAGTGGGAGCGTTTTCCATCCTATCCCGAGCTTACCTTTTCCCCAGCTCTGGGCCACCACCTAGGAGCCAGGTGGTCAGGTCCCAGCCACAGGGCCAGGGACACCATAGTCCTGGGGCTACTCCAAGCCCCATCGGGCCCCAGAACCGGGGGCCAGGTAGGCCAGGGGCTGCTGACCTGCACAGGTGAGAGTGGGCCATCCCCAGGAAAGACCATTCTGTATTTTTCTGTCCCCCGTCTCCTTAGAATGGAACCTTTTTGAGGGCAGGTCCTTGTCTTTGTATGTTTTGTCCCCAGCCCCGCCTCCCGGGGGCCGTCAATAAATGTGATGATGAGGCTGACGCTGCTGCCCGCCTCCTCTCTGCTCCCTCTGCCAGCCACTCCGCCGTCGCTGCCTCCACAGCTCAGCTGCTGCGCCTCCTCTCCAGATGCCCTCCCTTCCTCTCTGCCCATCCAAAGCCCAGCTGTCCTTCAGCTGCTGCACCGCTCCTGCCTCTTACACGAAGCCTTCTCTGAGTACCAGCCCACGAGTCTTTCCTAATTCTAAATTTGCCAGCACTCCCGGCCACAAGCACATTCCGCTCCTTTCTGCCTCACTTGCATGCACCTTCTTTTTCTGGGTCACCTGTAAGCCCAATCGGGGGCACAGGCTTCTCTGACCTGTCAAACGACCACCCCTACTGAGTGATGGAGAGGTCTCCATGGGGCTGCAGGGGTCTGTCCTGGGCTCAGATAAAATACTGGGCTCAGATAAATAAAAAAAAGCGTGTAGGATAGACAGGCGAGCAGGAATGTGCCCTGGATCAGGCCAGGGCATCCGATGAGATGAAGTGTGGCAGGGAGGCATGGAAGGTGCTGCTCAATAAGAGGGGACACTGCTGCAGAGGTGACAACACTAATGTGGTCTTGGTTCATGTTAGAGGCAGGCAGCCATCTAGAAAGAGGGAGGGGCAGGGCTGGCTCTCCTTTTCAGTGAAGTTTTACTCTAAGAGGCACCTTTGGAGCTAGCAAGATCAGTAAGAGGTAGGAGACTTAAGTCCCACAGGAACAATTGAGGGGCGCATTTGGAACAAGTGTGTGAGCGTGTCACATTTAGCCTTTGAATCCCAAAAGGACTGTTTCACATAGAGCCAGAGATCAGAACCAAGACCTATGGGCAGAGACCACAGGAAGCCAGACTTTGGCTTACGGTATGAGGCTCTTAAGTCAGGGCTGCTAGCGGAGGTAGATGCTCCCCATCTCTGAAGATGCGTGAGTGATGCCTGAGTGACTGCTTGATGGGGATATTTAGAGAGATTCAAGCAGCAGGTGGAGCCCTTCAAGGGCTCGTGTGTGTTACTGAGCCCTTGAGCACCAGGCAGTCAGGAAGGGGCACATTTCAACACCGATGGTGCCCAATGAGGGCCTCCGCCCCACTCTGGCCCTGGCCCTCCTACTCTCCTCACTACTGGCACTGGAGCTGCTGGAGGCTGAGGGACACCGGAACCACAGTTGCCTGCCTGAGATGACTGAAGGCAGAAATGCTTCAGAAAACCTCTTCCTATTCTGAGCCCAGCATGGGTCCCCTCTTGCCTCAGTTTCCCATCCCTGCTTCAAGCTTCCAGGGTGTTTTGTTTTGATTTGGGATCAAAAGGAGAAAAGGGAATAAGGCCGGACATGATTGAACCTTCTTCCACTATCAGGAACAGGAGAGCAGTCTCCAGAAGGCAGAGGGTACTGTCCAGGGCCCAGTTCAGCCTCTTCTCCCCAGAGCAGGCAAGGAGAAGAAGGAAAGACTCAGGACAAAACCGCCGGGTAAGGATGGCAGAGAAGCATTACCAGGGGAACTAGGTTTCCCATAGACCTTGCCTTCCATGAAAGGCCCAGCTCAGTTTTAGGCAGGCTGTGGAGCGGGGCTCCTCAGTCTTCAGCTCTGGCCTGAAAAGACTGGGGCAGGCAGGGATCGACACCCTCAGAGTGGAATGGGCCTAGTTCTGAAAAATGTGAGAAGCTTAGAGTTGACTGGTTAATGAATTTCACTATCCTGCTTAAAGGTATATGGAATATGCTGGAAGTTTCAGGCAGTCTGGGTCCTCCCCCCTGCCTGGAACCTTCTGTCCACCATCAGGTTCTGGGGCCCTGGAGACTGTTCTGGGCTGGGATCCTCTGTGAGAGAGAACAAACTTGTAGGTTGATAGAGGGAGGTCAATGAGAAAGGTCCCAGTTAGTAGACATCACCAGTGCTTTTAAAAACCCAAACCAAAAAAAAATCCCCCAAATAACAGAAGTCCCATTCCTTTTCGATAATAACAGAGTTCTTGCCCCTCAAGGAAATCTGTTATGTACCATTTCCTTATTTGGAAATCACTAGTTTCTACATATTTTCCTAAGCATCCTCCTTATTTTCCAAATATGAAACATGATAACACTAAATGTGCTTTTTTTGTGTGAATCAAGGCTCACTGAGCTAAGCAGGCCTGAACCTGCTTAGGGTCAAATCTTTACCACTGAATCGTATGGTTGCTGAAAAGCTAAGAGCTCGTTCCTGGCCTCTAAGGCCATTGAGAGTTGAATGGCTTCCAAGAGATCAAAGTGGACTAGCCAGAAGCTTATCTCCATTTATACAAGGGTTTTACACAGAAAAACTGAGTGGAGGAACTGGTCCTACTGTACCAAAACCCCTCCAGCTTTGTCTAGAACCTTGCCATCACTGTAGACCTCTCAGAAAAATGCCTCTTATTCCACAATGAAAATCAGATTTACACTCAGCCTCTCCGCATGAAGTGAGGGCTCTTGCGGCAACATATGTTGTAGACAGGGATATGCAACTCTAACACCTGTGAGGGCCCAGAAGGCGACACAAAGAAGAGCAGACCATTTCTACCAAGAAATACACCATCCTTTTTTTGTTTTCCCTAGTGATAGACATGGGGCAGAGAGAAGTATTTCTCTCCTGTGATAAAAAGGGTGCTAACATGTAGATAAAGCAGCCCTTTACACTTTGCCTTTATTGGTGGGTAGTGCAGTGAACTGAGGAGCAATGTCCTAAGAGGGCAGATGTGACTCAGCTTCTCCTACAGTGGTAATGCCTGCACATGAGCTCAAAGGTGGCACATTTTCTCATCATCTGAGAGAAGTTAGATATCTAGATTTTATGTGAAGTCTCCCAATTTTTGAATGTTGGCTAAAGTTATTTTAAGACATAGGGGCAGTCAAGCATTGTTTACAGGTTGTCTGTGGCCTGTGAGCCACAAATCTGCTCTTGGGCCTCCTGAAATAGGCCTCCCAGGACTGAGGGAGAGAATGTTGAAGGGGCAAAGGCAGGATGCCAGGGCCAGGCCACCTGAAGACTACCACAAGGCCCGAGGAGCAGGGCAGCATTAGGAGACTGGCCTCAGGACAGAGGTGAGAGTTACTCTGGGGTACTGGCTTCTCAGGGGTGTGGTATATATGAGGTCACGCAGTCCAGACTCAACTCTCACTGTCATCTTAACAGAGGTCCACTTGGCACAAACTCCATGGCTGCCAGGGCTCCAAGCAGGGCCTGAGAACAAGCTACTGAGGGCAGGCAAGGCAGGTCTTCCCCCATGATCCTGCTCTTCACAGGGCAGAGGAACTGCCCAATTTTCTAGCACTATGAGATTCAAGAGAGAGTAGACTGAAGTAGCATCACCACTTACAATCTTGTGCCTTCTCTTGGCCTCTCTTTGCTGGGCCTGTGTAACTTTCAGGAAGCCCAAAGGCCTGAGACAGGCCCCTCCCATTTCCCAGGGCCATTCACTTGGGGTCCACTTTGGTGTCTTGACCATTAGCCTGTGGCTATAGCAACCTTCAGAGTCAATCAGGTCATGACTGAATGGACAACTCTGGCCAAAGATTAATCTCATTGATAATCTTGGCTCATACTGGGACCATTACAGAGGAAAAGGTGCATCTAGTGAATGGAACGCCAGAACTTCAGAAGGAAGTAGGAAGCCCTATTCCCTCAACACTGGGATCTGTGAAGGGTCATTTTATCCAGCAATAAATAAAGGGCAACACAGGGAAAACACGATTTGGCTTAGGATGAAGAAAACAAAGTCCTGATCAAATCCAAAAACAAGAGCAACAATTGCCTAGACTGTGATTGCTGTCTTGCTGCCTGTGTCTCCCCATCAGGACCCATGCCTGCTGCTCACTCAGCCTGGTACTTGCACCCCCACCCCCCTCCCAGTGACCACACAGCCTGGGGCAGGCTGGGCCCCTCTTGCCCTGGCCTCCCAAGCTTCCAGGGAGTTTTGTTTTGTGACCAAATGCAGAAGAGGCTTAAGGTGGGGGACACATCTGCCTCCACTATTAGGAACTGAGGACAACCCCTAGAAGGCAGGGGCTAATGTCCAGAGCAGGCAAAAATCACAGAAAGAAAGAACCAGGGCAATATTATAAGGAAAGGACTGGGAGAAAAGATGTGGGAACCAGATGTGGTCCTTTAGAGGTTCTCCCACATGCCTCATCTTCCACGAAGAGCCCAGACTGTTTTAAGGAGGTACAGAGCAGGGCTCATCAGTCTTCGGCCCTGGCATGTGGAGTGGTCTAGTTTTGGACAATGGGGGAGGCTTAGAGTTGGATGGTTAATAAATTTTATTGACCACCCTGTTTAGAAGTGCATGGAATGTTCAGGAAGTTTGAGGTAGTCTGGGTCCTCCCCGTGCCTGGAAGCTTCTGGAACTGTCTGCCTTCAGGTTCTGGGGCCCTAGGGAATGTTCTTGATTCTGATCTTCACTGAGAGAAAACAATCTTGAAAGGTCTATGTCAAGGGGCCAATGAGAAAGGTCCCAGGAATTACAGAGCACAGTGTTTAAACTCAAAAACGAAAAAAATGCCAACCTCTTTTGATAGAAAAACGTTCTTGGCCCAAGGCCTTCTACTTCAATGCCCTATCCCCTTGGCTGAGAATCACTAACTTTTGCACATTTTGCTAAGCTCTACTTCCTGCAGTTTGTATTTCATAGAGCAGACTTTCCCTCCTGTTTTCCAAATATGAAACGTAACAGTAAATGTTCTTTTTCAAAGTCCATGTTCTCTCCCCCCATAAATCAAGACTGGCTGAGCCACATACGCCTGAACCAGGGCAGCCTCAAATCTTTACAACGGAATCACCGTGGTCCCTGCAAGCCGTGGCTAGGAGCCTGCTCCTGACCTCCAAGGCTAGAGAGAATCAAATGGTTTCCAAGAGACCACACTGGACTAGCTACGGGTTTATCCCAATTTATACAAGGATTTTACGCAAAAGACTGAGTGAGGAATTGGTGTTTGACTAGACCCTAGATGTTAGGGCCTCACCCTTGCTGTAGACCCCTTGCAAGTTCTCCCATCCCACAGCTTACAACCAGGCCTAGTGCATATACACTTGGGCACCTACACTCTCACAGCCAACCTGTTCCCCATCACCAAGAGATGACCAACTGCTTACTTAGCAGTGATGAGAGAGAGAGAGAGAGAGAGCGCCCTGCAGCCAGCTCTGAATAAGGACCCTAGTTTCCACCTTGGCCAGCAAGCCTCCCGTCAGAGGCATATTCCTGTCCTGTCTGCTCTCAACCCCCACTTTCCCAAGCCAAATAGAAGGCTGGGCCACATGCAGGAAACTCAAGCTATGAGTTTACTGCCCTATTTCTTGATGAGGATGGGCTGCGTAGCCAGCAATGGAACTGGCTGGTAAAGCGGTGATAAGCACGGCCCCATAGGTGAACCCGGCTGGCCCTGCTGGCGTCATGTTACAATCAGTGAAGCCATCAGAACTACAGAACGTAAAGCTGGGCGGACCTTGAGAGCAGGTGATTTATTCCTCTGCCTTCACGCCCATGGCAACTTCTCCAAGGTCACACTTTAGATAAATATGGGTACAGGAACACTCATTCCTTATGCTTGATGACCTCGTTTTTCCACTCCCATATGCCACCAACAGGAGGGGGAGTGGGGTCTGGGGCCAACAAGAGAGGAATGGCAAGGTTCCCACACATCTCATTCTTACCCCGATTAGGTCTCTCACCTGCGGCTTGGGGAACGCACAGAAAGACAAGAGTCACACAACCCCAGGATTTTTCTTTTGGAGGCCAACAAGTGGTCATATGGCACGATTTCAAGGTTACAGAGGAGCCCCAAGGTATACATGTGGGGTTGCAAGAGATAATTCTTGCTCAGGGCTTCACAATATAGCCGGAGCAAGTGTTCCAGAAGTTGGCAACATCAGGAGGCAACCTCTGGAAGTAGACACCCAGGGGACTCCAGAAAACCCTTCTCTGACCCTTCACGCCCCGCCTTTCCTTTCGGAACCGTTAGTCTTGGGCCCTCTTTCATATGCATCGGAAAGCCGCCTTTTCTGGGCCGTAGGGGCGGGACGTGCAGCTCAAGGGCTAAGCTGGGCAGATCGGGGAGAGGAGGGGGAGATCAATTCCTTCGGACCCCCAGCAGAGGTAGACTAGGGAAGACACAGGCTTCAGTAGACAGGATAGGCTGGCTGGGGGCTGCTCCCCTTCCCTCCTCTCTCCGATTAAACACGAAAGTTGATTATGACAAAGACTGCGAGGAGAAGCAAAACCAAAGCCGTGTCTCGGGTCTCGTCCCAGCGGTAGCCCTTCTTGGCCCTGGCCTCCTGTTGCTTGCGGAAGGCCTCGCGCCGGGCCCGCAGGCGCCGCTCGCGCTCCAGCTGTTCTCCGTAGTGTGCCTGATAGAAGGCATCAAAATCGAACATGGTGCGGTTGGCGCCCGGCGCGGCCCGATCCCGGTTCTGGGCGCCAGAGGAAGCCGGCGGATTGCGGGGCGAGCCAACGTCCGCCGCGGTCCTCCCGGAGGGCCGGACGCCGGGTCCGCGCAGGTCCTGGTCGCTGAGCAGGCCTCGGTCATACTTGCGACGGAGGGTGGCACTGCCCAGCACCACGTAGGCCTGGGAGATGCGCGTGAAGCGCTCGGCAGCCGCGGCGTTTCCCGAGTTGCGGTCCGGGTGGTAGAGAAAGCTTTGCCGGTAGTAGGCCGCCTTGATTTGCGCTTGCGTGGCCGTGGAGGGGACGCCGAGCAGCTCATAGAACTCCGTGCGCGAGTAGGGGCCGTCGCCCCGGGAACAAGTCCTCGCTCCCAGGCCCAGACTCCATCCCAGATTTGGTGACGTTCCCGGGGCCTGCCACAACCGCCACAGTAACACCCGCGACCACCTCAGATCGCGCTTGGCAGCCATCTTGAATAGGCCCGGAAGACGGTGCAGAATGACTGGCCAATGGGAGGCGCGGGTTGGTGGCGGCGCGTCGGCCTGGCAGCCAATCAAGTAGAGAGAGGGCGGGGAGAGGGGTGGAGCACGCGCAAGACACGGCAGTCGCCAGGCTGAAGAACCACGAGCAGCACGCCCGGCGGGTGGTGCTTCTGAGGCGTGGGCATGGCGTGTCGCGGGCGGAGGCCGGAGCACAGCGGCCCCCCGGAGCTGGTGAGTCCTGTGGCCGGCGGGCAGCCCTGTTTCCTCATCCAGAGCCACAGCGTCTCGATTCCTCTCATAATTTTCTCTCTTTTTCTCTTTGTCCCAGTTTTACAACCAGAATGAAGCCCGGAAATACGTGCGCAAGTGAGGGGAGCCTGGCGGCCGCGCGGCATCGGGGGCGGGGAGCGGGCGAGTGGCTGGCGAGGCCCAGAATGCGGGCCGTGCGTGGAAGGCACATCGAATTGGGGGGTGGCGGGAAAGGGGGCCCCGGGTTGATCCCATTTACTAGACTTTCTGGCAGAGGCAACTTTAAATAAACCCCCGAACCTCCTCTGGGCCTCCTTCAGTAACCTCATCATTAAAACGGGGGTGAGCAGACCCGCTTCCCAGGCGATTTTCAAAGTTTAACGCGGTAACTTGTTTTTAAGCATGTGCTCGAGTGGGCAGTGGAGTGTAAGGATCTTAGTAAGGGGACAGTATTATTGGTGGGTGGGAAATAAATGCACCGTTGAAGTCGGTATCTGAATTTCATAGAGGTTAGTTGTGTAAGTACAAAGTGATTTTGCAGGTAAGGGCTAGAGCAGGGGTTCTTAAAGGGTCTGGGAGCTTGAATTTAAATTTAAAAAAGCATTCTTGTGGGTACGTGTGGGTGTGATTCTATATTAAATAATGCACAGTATAGTGTGGACTTAGTAAGGGGTCTGTGGTTTTCACTTGACTGGCAAAGGGGTCTGTGGACAAAAAAGGCTAAGAACCTCTGGGCTAGAGCAAGCTCTTCCAAGGCTGCCCTTTCCAATCCACTGCTCTGCAGAAAAATCTCGATATCCATTCTCTTCTTTTCAAGACAGGGTCAGTGAAAATCTCAGGCCCATTGCCCTTAGTAGCAAATAAACTCTATTCTAGCTGCTGAGCTCTGTGGTAAACCTTGGGCATTGAGAACTATATGTGGTTCTTTGCCTTTATCTTGCGAAGGCCAGATATTTTTTTTTTTTTTTTTTTTTTGTGTAGTAGCACCTCATTTTTATTTTTGGTATCTTTTTTTTTTTTAAATTATTTTTTTAATTGACTTTGTAATAATATTACATTAAAAATATATATATATATGAGGTCCCATTGAACCCTACCACCCCCACCCCACCTCTCCCCCCCCCCCAGCAACACTCCCTCCCATCATCATGACACAGCCATTGCATTTGGCAAGTACATCTCTGGGCACCCCCGCACCCCATGGTCAACGGTTCACACCATGGCCCACACTCTCCCCCATTCCATCCAGTGGGCCCTGTGAGGATTTACAATGTCCGGTGATTGCCCCTGAAGCACCATCCAGGGCAGCTCCATGTCCCAAAGACGCCTCCACCTCTCATATCTTCCTGCCTTTCCCCATACCCATCAGCCATCATGTCCACTTTTCTCAATCCAATGCCACCTTTTCTATGTGGACATTGGATTGGTTGTGTCCATTGCACCTCTATGTCAAGAGGAAGGCCAGATATTTTATAACACAGACTTACTCTGTCCAGTGTGCTAGCCAATAGCCATCTATGAAACTTGGCTCATCTGAATTGCTTAGTATGAAGAAACTGTAAAATAGATTATTGGTAATTTTATATTGATAATGTGTTGAAATAGTATTTTGGAGCATACTGGGTTAAGTAGGCTATTAATAAAATTAGTTTTACCTATTTAATTTTTTTTTAGCCATGGCTATTAGAAAGTACTGTGGCTTGCATTATATTTCTCATGGATAGCACTGCTGTAGATTTCTGTGTAAAAGCATTCTTATATATAAGAGAATTGTGGTGGATAGTTCTTTACCCCAAAAATATTTTTAACAAGTAATAAAGAAGCATCAAAGCCTGATAGAGTTGCAGGTACCCAGTGGTTGGTCATTACTTAAGTGATTTGCTCCCTTCATACCATCTCTGCTGCTAGTACAGTTTTTTTTTTTTTAAGATTTATTTATTTTTTTCCCCTTCCCCCCATGGTCTGCTCTCTGTGTCCATTCGCTGTGTGTTCTGAGTCTGCTTGCATTGTCAGGCGGCACTGGGAAGCTGTGTCTTTTTTGTTGTGTCATCTTGCTGTGTCAGCTCTCCACATGTGTAGCACCACTCCTGGGCGGGCTGCGCTTTTCTCAGGCGGGGTAGCTCTCCTTGTGGGGTGGACTCCTTGCCCGTGGCATGGCACTCCTTCCGCATGGCAGCACCGCGTGTGGGCCAGCTTGCCACACAAGCCAGGAAGCCCAGAGGATTGAACCCTGGACCCTCCATATGGTAGGCGGACGCTCTATCAGTTGAGCCACGTCTGTTTCCACAGTTATAATTTGTGTCACAGCAAAATAACATGTTGCTGGGGAACAAATGTAGCTCAGTGGTTGAGTGCCTGCTTCTCATGTACGAGGTCCTGGGTTCAATCCCCAGTACCTCCTAAAATAAATAAATAAGTAAATAAGATGTTTTATAATGTGGACTTTTGGGGTTACTTTTAAGTAGCTGAGGTTGAGTTTGTTGATCCCAAATTAAAACTACCAGGCGAAGGAATCAGGAAGGGGAACCTCGGGATAATTGTTCCTTTTTTCTTTCCTTGCCTTTTTTTGTCTGGGGATTCTGGGGAAAGTATTAGCCCAGCGCTTCTTTACCAGTCACTTGTGTTTCTGCCTTGCCAGCTCCCGGATAATTGATGTCCAGACCAAGATGGCTGGGCGAGCATTAGAGCTCCTTTGTCTGTCCGAGGGTGAGCCCTGTTACCTGTTGGATATTGGGTAAGCTCCTGGGGCTGGGTCAGATGGTCCAGGAGGAGTGTCTGTCTTTGCTGCTCATGATGAGGGTTCTGTTTGGTTTGCCTTCCAGCTGCGGCTCTGGGCTGAGTGGAGATTATCTCTCAGATGAAGGGCACTATTGGGTGGGCATTGACATCAGCCCTGCCATGCTGGGTGAGTGTGTCCCATTTGGCACAGGGATGGGTTAATCTTGTGGGTGAAGCCAGCTCTTTCCTTGACTTCCTCTTCTCCGATATAGATGCGGCACTGGACCGAGACACGGAGGGAGACCTGCTTTTGGGGGACATGGGCCAGGGCATCCCTTTCAAACCAGGTTCCTTTGACGGCTGTATCAGGTGAGTCTTGGCTTCCTGTTTTTAGTCTCCTAGACCCACGCCTCCCAACCCTGGACGTATAACAGAATCACACAGGCTGCTTCAAAGTAGATGTCTCCTGCGATTTTCAGATTTGGAAGGCCAGAATAAAGCCGAGGAATATGTATATTTTTGGTATTTCAAAACTGCCTGCGGTGGTCTGTCTGCACTGCCAGGTTCAGGTACCACCGGTCTGGGTTCGTCCGCTTTGTGAGCAGGCACGTGTGTGGGGGGCCTCTGAGCCCCGGCAGCCCTCTTGTTGCCGTCGGTTTTAAGAACTCGGAGGTGAGAGCAGCCTGGACTTTTCAGTCTCTACAGTGGCGTAGACCTTTCTAGGTGGCCAGAGTCAAGTAACTTGAGTTTTGGGTGTGTACATAGTAACTTGATAACAGCTCTTAGAAAATTGAGGTTACTGTTAGGAATGGGAAGTTTTTCCTTGTCTTCTGTAGTAAGGTCTATGTAGCACTGGGTGTAGTGTCTTGTTTAATGAAGGAAGAAGTTGGAGCTTGTTACTTGTGATTGGCAGTTGAGTGGTAGGGATAGGAGCAAAAATTTGAGGAGTAGAAATTTGGATTTGGAGATTTCCCTCTAGGTAAGGGAATAGTTTACATCTGAGAACAAGTTAGGGGAAAAAAAGACCGTTTCAAGAGTAGCAAGTGTTTTTTTGTCATCATTGGGTGAGATGTTCTAGGCTGCAAAAAATGAAAGATCAGCAGTTATGGTCTGTACATTTTAAGAGTAAAGCGGAGAGTTGATATAGTGGACTTTTTTTTTTTCACCAACCGTTTACTATCTTACAATACTGCACAGGTGTTATGGAGTATGTGAAAAGAAAACACAGTCCCTGCCTTTAAGAGTTACCAGAAAGAACACATAGTGAATGGACACAGAGAGCAGACAAATAGGGATAGGGGGTGGGAAGGGGAAAGAAGTAAATTAAAAAGACAAATCTTTAAAAAAAAAAAAAAAAAATTACCAGAGTTTATTGGGTGGGTAAGTTGTGGCTGACCCAGGCAGCTAAAATCAAGCAGGGTGGGGGGTATGCCTGAGGGACATGGGGCCCGCCAGTGTTCTGCAGAGCAGAGTGCACAGGAAAGCGATGAGAAGGAGGGGGTGTTGGGGGTGTGTCTTGAAGGCTGGAGGAATTTGGAGAGGCAAGGAGAGGGTTCTGAGTGAAGGAGCGCTGTGGGAAAAGGGAAGTAGGTGGGTAAAGAAGGCTGATCAGATCGCAGGGATGAGTGAGAAAGATCACAGAAGATGAGATTGTGTGAGGTGGCCTCCTAGAATGGCTTTCACTCCAGCCTAAGAAATTTGGGCTTTATTACAGAGACAGTGGGGAGCTGTTGAAAAATTTCAAGCTGGGGAATGACAGAATCTGATCGGTATTTTAGGAAGATTGTTTTAAGGTGAAGGACGGTTGTTGAAGTCATCCAATCAAGATGGTAATGAGTGCTGGCCCAGGAATGTGGCAGGGGGACAGAAAGTGGGGAGAGGCAGTCGGACAAAACCAGCGTGGCTTGGGTAGGGTGGGGGTCTCTGGATGTGTGTCCATGTCAGTGAGGAGGGGAAGGCCAGCAAGCAGGCTCAGGAAGTGCCCGAGGACGGTGAAGACACTTGACAGACACAGGGGAAGGAAGCACTTGGGGAGAGGGCGAATGAGTGGCTTTGTGTGTAGACTGGAAAGCACATGTCCCTTGACTGGAGGAGGGAACCAGGGATTAGAAGGACAGAGGCAGCCTAGACACACCAAGTATGTAAATTGACTTCAGAGGCATTTGGAAACAAGGTTGAGCCCGTGTTTCCTTGGGCCTGGTGCAAGGAAGTTAATGCTGACCTGAATACTGCGTGGGGTCCTGTTATAGAAAAGTGATAGGGCGTGGGGACCTGCACCTTTTAAGAAAGGGAGCTGTGGGCAGGAGGATGGTGTCAGCCTCGAGGGGAGGCAGCGGCAAGGTGCATGGTTGCCTCCTTTCCTGACTAGGTCCCTTTCCTTTCAGCATTTCGGCTGTGCAATGGCTCTGCAATGCCAACAAGAAGTCTGATGTCCCTGCCAAGCGCCTGTACTGTTTTTTTTCTTCTCTCTATTCTGTTCTGGTGAGTATGACATCAGAGAGCTGGCTGCCTGTCCCTCCTTTGCCCTGCAGGTAGAGTGATAAAGTAGAGTTTTCCCATGGGAAGGCCATTTCCATAGGACTGCATGGGGTGGCAGGACCTGTGGTTATCTCTCTCCGGGTCCTCAAGTCACTGATGTCAAAATCCAAGACAATTTACTACCTTGGAATAGGGCCTACTTGTGTGGATGACGTTTCCTGTGTTTGCTCTCCTGAATTTTGATCAGAAGTTTGTTGGAGGCATGGCATCAGCAGAGTGAGGACAGGGATGTTGTTCTGGTCACAGGAGAAAACACCTTGCACACTGCTACATCATCCAGACTCTACCCCCACCCTTGATCCTGACACTTCCCTCATATGGGGACCTGGTAGTTTTTTGCCACTGAGACAACTTGTATTCTTAGGTTTGTCTGGTCTTTCACTGTGTTATGATTTCATTTATTTATTAGGATCTGAGTTCTGAAAATGAGTCTTCTCCTTTTTTGAAGGATCTGGGTGTTTGTTGGTCTCCTCAGTCCGCCTTCCCTCACTGACTTACCTTGGATGATTTCCTATAGATGGGGGTGTCTCTTCCACTTTCACACCCTAAAGTGTGGAACTTCACCTTAAGTCCTGAGAGCAGGTTCCTGGCATACCTGTCCCAGGGCCCTCTGTAGTTGTCCCCCCTTCTGCAGGGCTCCTCTCTTGTGTGGGTGTATAGACAGCTCCCCACTACATTTAATCTCTGCTCACGTTCCTCAGAGAGAGGCCTTCTTTGAATCAGAAGTAAACTATACTGTCTCTGTCACTTTCTGTCCCTTGGTCCCAACTTATATTTCTTTTTGGCACTTACCGTGAATTCGCTGCCTTCCCCACTAAAATAGGAGCTCCATGACCACCCCCAACTCTAAGAACAGTGCCTTGCACGTAATGGAGTTCAGTAATGTTTAGGAATGAATATTTAGTGACCCCTGAGGTATTTGTAAGGCAGCCACATTTCTGTTGGTTTGCAGGCCCGTGGAGCCCGAGCTGTCCTGCAGCTGTATCCTGAGAACGCAGAGCAGGTGAGCTCCTTGGCTTCCCGAGGTTCAGGGAAGCAGGGAGGGTGCCCAGAACAAGTAGCTGTCCTCCTCACTCACTTGCCATCCTGTTGATGGAAGTGACGGGACAAGGAGCTGTATGCTGCTTGGTGAGAAATGAAGGAATGAGCACCTGAGAATGGCCCCTGTGGCCTCAGATGGCACCTTGGCCTCTTGTCCTAAGGGAGAAGGGTGGCATCTGTGGTTGTGGGGTGGGGTGGGGTGTGTGTTTCCTCCTGACAGATAGGATGGTGTTACTGATCATAAAATAAATGGGGCAGGGGAGTGAGGGTAGGAGGACATCAGTAGTTGTCCTGTAAAGTACCATGAATTAGGAAGTTCAGACTTGGAAGGATAAGCAGTATGCTGGCCTTGACAGACAGCCTGGAGGAGACTGGCTCCCAGTTGATGACTCTTCATTTCCTGAGATTTATTTGAGTGGGGAGATGGGCCCCTGGGCTAGAAAGGGAGAATTAGGGGAGTTGCTTTGTTACGTAATTCCCCAAGAGAGACGTTTGCCATGACTGGCTTTAGCCTGCACTGTTCTTCTCATGCCTTTTGGGGACTCAGAATTGGCAGCAGTCTGCGATAGAGAAGGCCCCCACTTCTTGCAGGTAAGGTCCATCCTGGGACCTGCCTGGCTTCTTACCAGGAGCAGAGGTGAGGCTGTCTGCACCTCCAGCCTCCCTTGCCTGACTCAATCTTTTCTCCCCTCAGCTGGAGCTCATCACGGCCCAGGCCACAAAGGCCGGCTTCACTGGCGGCGTGGTGGTGGACTACCCCAACAGTGCCAAAGCCAAGAAGTGAGTTCTTGGGTGAGGGGAGAAGGGCAAGAAGAGGGAGGGTGGCTGTGTGGCTCCTCAGGCCACCGGATGGACCCGAGCAGTGCTGGGCTGGGTGATCAGGGCCCAGGCAGGCAGGAGGCACACACTTTCTGCCCCTGTTTGTGGGAGGGAGGCAGAGGACTGGGGTCTCCCTGCAAGGCTTTATGGGTCCAGCCCTCACGTTGCTCATTCTTGTTTTAGGTTCTACCTCTGCTTGTTTTCTGGGCCTTCGAGCATCCTGCCAAAGGTGAGGGGACCTTGGGTTTGCAGGCCCATGTCTCTTGGATTTCAGGCTGTGGGGCTCACCTGAGAAGCATGCTGGGAGAAAAGCAGGCTGAAGCTCTGGAGTGCAGAGCCTGGCCAACCAAAATCGGAATCGGAGGCAGGGACCTCTTGCTTTTCAGGTCCCAGAAAATTATTGGTTCCTTCTAGTGGGGCTGGGCCTTGTGCCTGTTAGAAGGAACTCCAGCCTGGGTGCCTAGCCCTTAGGGATGGGCCAAGTGGGTGAGAGGTCTCCAGGGTCATCTAAGAGCACTTTGGTTTCCACAGGGCCTGACCGAATGTACAGATGGAGGTGAGGAGAGGGAGTCCGCGTTCACTAATGAGAGGTAAAGCAATTGCTTAGCCCTGCCTAGGGCAGGGGGCACTGCTGTCACATGTATTAGGCATGGCACAGGAGAAGGTGAGGCAGCAGGAGAAGGTGAGGCAGCAGGACAACTCCATTTCTCTCTTGCTTTGGTCCAAGTGTCTCCTGGGGTCACAGAGCTGGGGCCCTCCTGGCTGTCAGGACAGCCGTGCAATTTTGGCTTTATCTGTCTATTTGTCTGTCTGTCTATAAAGCAAACTGTCACAAGTAAGACATTTTGTCATTTTCAAAAAGCTGGATTTTAAAGTGATTCTTGGACTGGTGGTTCATAGCTATTGGCTTGGCTTTATTTTTGAGTCTGCACATGTCCACTTCCTCTGTCTTCCCTACTGCCACACTTTGCAGGCTCTCCTTGTCCTTTCCTGAGGCTACCTCATCCACCTGCATGTTGGACCCTGTCCCCTCTGGGCTCTGGTGGTGGTGGCTCTTCCTGTCCTCTCCTGGATCCTCTTCTCGACTCTGACTCTCCCTCTCCCGGGCCGTTCCCATTAGCACACAAACGTCCTGCACCATTTGTCCTGCACCATTTCTCGGGGTTGGAAAATAAGACCCTCCCTTAACCCCATAACAACTCCTGGCTGCCACCCGATGATCTGCTTCTCTTGGTAGCAGCTTCCTCTTCTTACATTCTCTCACTCTACTTCTTGGACTCTTGCCTCTACCACATGAAAGATTGCTCTTAGGGTCACCAGTAACCTGTATCTTGTCAAATTTATGGTCACTTCTCAGTCTCGTTTTCCATTCTTAACTTGCCTGCAGTCATTTCCTTCCTGAAACACTTTCCTCACATGGCCTTAAGGATGCCATGGCCACTGTCCTGGTGTCCACAGCCTCATGGCCGTCCTTTCTGAGGATGCCGTTCTCTGTTGGCTCCCTTCCTGGCATACTCCGGGGTCCTGCCTGGACCCCTTCTCTCTCACTGCCACTCTCAGTACCAGCTATAGGTTAATAACTGCCCAGATGAGGTCTTCAGTCTCAGCCCCATCTCTGTTTTTCATTCTGCCTCCTCCGTGTCCACCTGAACGTCCCACAGGCTTCTCAAATAAAACCCAGCACAGGGTTTTCATCCCTCCAGTGTCCTCTCCTGTTTTTTAACCCTTCTCAGTCACTTCTGGCTTTCCTTACATCTCACCCCGTCCCCCAGCATGTCCTTCAGTGTATACTCCAGTTCTGACCCTGCCCTCCACTACCCTGTTCAAGTCCCCACTGCCTCTTGCCTGGATTACTGAATAGCCAACTGACTTGGCTCCTTGCTTTCACTCTTTGCCTCTCTCAGTTTATTTTCTGCACAGCAGCAAGACTCATCTTTTTCTTCTTTTCTTTAATGCAAATCAGATCTTGTCATTTTTCTGTTCAGTATTTTCACTAAGTTCCCTTGACCTTTCTTTTCTCCTAGCACCTCTCACTGCTCTGGATCATACTTATTTGTCTCCTTGATTATCATCTATATCCTCAACTAGAACACAAACTTGGTGTGGGGACTGGAGTTTTATATCACTGGCATTGAAAATATCTCTTAACGATCGGTGCTCAATATCTGTGGAGTGAATGGAGTGAACAATAGATTATAACAGAGTGAACCAGGAGGTGGTTTCTTAGTTCTGGTTCATGTGAGTGAAAAGTCTTAAGACACTTAAGAGGGGAAGATGAACTGGGCAGAAAGTGAATGAATTTGGAAAGCCCACCAGTGGTGAAAGCTGTGAGTGTGTGCCTCATGTCCACCACAGATTTATGCCATCTGATCCCGGGGCCCTCTTAGCTTCCATTTCCCATGGGCATTTGGGGCTGTTCTAGATGTTTCTCCTCTAAGGTACCCATTACTTGTTGCCCGCCCCCCCCACTCCCAGGGAGTGGTCCCACCTCGTACACAGAGGAAGTACAATAACTTCCCTCCATCCGTCTTAGGATCCCTCTTGTCCTCCCACTAATGTCCATAGGTGGCATGTCCTAACTATAAACTCAGGTAAGTTACTTAACCTCTGAGCCCCCATTCTGCATCTCTTCAGACACGGGGAAACAATACCGCCTGCTTTGGCATGTTGAGGCCTGGAGAGCGTGTTTGTGGAGGACCCCATGGTGCCTGCCCTGCTCCTTACCCTGGGCTGGTCTGCAGGGCAGCTCCTCCTGCTGCTTCCCATCGGTGGAGGGAAAGGGAGGAGCCTGTTGCCTGGTGGAAAGAGGATGAGAGGCTTCTCCTGACAGTGTCCCTTCTGTTGATCACATTCAGGCCACTTTGAAATAAATGTGTGAATTTAAAGTTGTTTTTTTTCCTTAAACTTCTGCCAAATTTATCTCTCATCTACCTTTTTTTTTTTTTCATCCACTGTGTTTCACCCATTCCTTAATCTTTGCCACCTGGCCTCTACCCTACCACTCCCCTAAACTGCTCTCTTGGAAGTCCAGGTCTTCCTAATTGACTGATCTGAAGAGTATCCTCAGGCCCCCTCTCTGGCTTTGGCCACTGCTGGTCACCATTTTGCTTCTCTCGGTACCTGGTTTTGGGGCACACCTTTATTTCCCCAGTGACTCTTCCCAGTGTTCCTTTCGTGGCTCACATCTTGCCCCTGTTCACTTCTCTGTCCCCAGGGCTTCCACTTGTTGAGATTCCTCAGGATCAGTCCTCTTCTCCTGCTCCACAAGTTTGCAGCTGCCTCTGGCCTTGTACCTGGCACATCAGACCCAGTGATCACTGGAAAATACCTGTTTCCCCCATCCGCCCACCTTTTCTGGAGTGTCACCAGGGTCTGCTCAAGTCTAGATCCTATCACTTCATTCTTTTCCTATAAAATATTCCCTGACTACCTACTGCTTGCTAAGGGGAGAACAGACCCCTCACTGGCATTCGTGCCGCTCTGCCTCAGCCCTGCCCTGCCCCTCGGTCCTTTTACAAGGCCTTATTTTTACATATTGTTTCCTGCTGGGGATACAGTCTTCCCCTCTGCCTGTGGAAGTACCAGCTCATCGCTGGTCCATTGCTTTTCCACCCTGTGTGCTTCTCCCTTCCTCTGCACCCCCATAGCAGCTCTGTGGTGCCTCTGTGCTCACTTTGTCTCATGTGGGTGGTCTCGGCCACTGCCCACATGGCTCTTCACGGGCAAGGCCGGTTCATAGCAACTGGCTGTCCGTGGGCCATGCATGTTTAGGAAATGGTTGTTGCTCAAATGGCAAGCAGCCCGTGAAGGTACGATTTATACTGGAAACAGTTCAGTCCTAATTGTCAGGTGGGGCTGTGGTTTGGGGGCTCAGGCTCCCCCAACTCTCAGGGCCTCTCTCCCATGGGGTTGAGGAAGAGTCCTTTTTCTCCTCAGCCAGGGCTGGAGGCCAACATCAGCCCTTGAGGATCATCGTCAGGGTTGCCGTGAGCTGGGTAGCCTTGTTTTCCTACCTCAGACATTTGTAGTGGTTGGGGAGCCCCCACTCAAAGTCTTTACCAGGCCGATCCACAGCCTGAAGTGGCAGCCCTGGGCATGGGGCTTCTGGCTTTCCTTGGGCACTGCCAGGCTTTCTGGTGTGCCCGTTCTAGCCCGGGTTGCCCCCAAAGTAGCTTTGCCCCTGCCTGCCTCACAGACAAGGTGGTACATATCCTACAAGAAGTCATTTCCCACAAAGATGCCTGTGAGAGTGGGGCCTCTCACCTTGACACCCCCCCTCCCAAACACCAGCTTTGGTTCCAGCAAATAGTAGTGTGAAAAATTGGGGCAAGTGTTTAGCAGTGGGGACTTGTGTTGAAGAAGGGAAGATGAAGCATTCGAAAAAAGGGCCATCCGAGGCATTTTGGCGTGGAGGAAAGCTTGCCATTTTTCCCTGCCAGTGGAGCTCTGGTGCCGGCCAGGCAGCTCTGCCTATCAACTCACAGTTTGCATCTCCTGCACAGGGTCCCATACAGGATTGCAAGGCGGGGGGTAGTGAGAAAGAGCCGAGAGTGGGTCCTGGAGAAGAAGGAGCGCCGCAGGCGTCAGGGCAAGTGAGTACCTGTACTGGGGCCTGAATCTGAGCAGTGTCCCCTGCATCAGAAGCGGGGCCCAGGGGCTTTGTTCTTTTTTCTGAGGCTGTTCTGTTCTTCCCACCCCCATCGTTTCTTGGCACAGGGAAGTCCGACCTGACACCCAGTACACTGGCCGTAAGCGCAAGCCCCGCTTCTGAAGTATAATTGTGTCCAAGGGACAGCTCTGGAGCCACACGATTGGGAACTGCCATCCAGCCCAGGCATTCCCCTCTGGGAAGGTTTTCATATTGAAGTGCCTGCTTCATCAGTTGACAGAGTAGTATTTTAGAAAAGTTCCCAAAGTATTTTCTTTACTGAAGAAAGTTCTGAGAGTACTTTGTTTTGTTCTAAAAGCAATAAACCACTTTTTGGTGGAGTTTTCTGGCATTTTCTGCCCTGTTGTCCTAAACAAATTTCTTGAGTTCCACTGTTGCAGGGGTAATCCAGTGATTCACTAGGCAGGAGTTGGCATAAAGGGCTTAATGTATGACAGTGTCTGTTTTGCTTGCAAGGAACACCGGCTGCCTTTCATTCAGGGGTGATTTATCAAGGAGAATCAGTTGGGAAGGCTGGTCAGGATCAGGCTGAAGGTGCATGGGAGTGCCCGCCAGCCTAAGGCCTCTTCAGGCATTACCAGCCCGGCAGAGCTGCAGCGTCGGCTGTTGTCCGTCTCAGAACTTGACAGCTTCTGGTTCAGGGGCCTTTTTCCCCTCTCCTGGTGGCCGGAAGGCCAGGTCTTGCACTGGGGGGGACCATCTATCAGACTGCTGTGAGAGGGAGTCTTGTGGTCACCTTCGAGTTCTGCAGAAAGCACTAAGAGGACTAGACCTGGGGCATAGGACAGGCCTTAGCATTCACGGTTGGGATTGGCAGGGCCAGAGGGTCTTGGCTCAGGGTGGGGAGGGGCTCAGGGCAGGGCTTTAGGAGGGCACCCGGGTTAGAGGGCATGTGAGGTGGACAGGGTCCAGCCTCTCAGGTGTCAGGTCGGTGCCTGCTGTCAGCCACCGAATGGCCCTTTCCTTCCTGGCCAGTGTTGGGCCTGAGGAAGTTGATGGCCTGGTGGTGGTGGTGAGGGGGTTGGAGAGGGGTATTGCCTCAGTCCCTTCCCACGGGCCATATACATTCCCATCCTCCAGGTCCTTTGGGATCACTGCCAACAGGAAGAAATGTAGAGCAGACGCCTGGTACAGATACAAATGTTTATTCTACATAAAAATTTCACAAAATGGGCAGCTGGTTGTACCAAGACCTTTGGTGTAGGGGTGGATGGGGGAGGAAAGTCACTGTTGAAGGCAACACGGCCAGTGGGCACAGTCACTGACAGGAGCAAAGCGGAGGGCCGGTGGCAGACAGGGCCCTGTCCCCTGCTGCATGCACTCGCATGCACACTCCTGCCTGTGGGGAGGGGGGGGGCCTGGGGCGGGCCGGGCTTCTGGCTTGGGAAGGCAGCCCCGGGGTGATGGGGAGGAGGCCGGTACCCCTCCCTGGCTGGCTGCTGAATACTGCATCCAAGACACCTGACACGCACATGGCACATCCACGGAACAGCGAGGGCGGGACGTGACTGCAGGCCTGAGGTGACCCTGACTTCCCAGAGCAGAGAGAGCAGGGACCACTGTCCCAAACATGCAACACACAATGGCTTGAAGGCCCGACTGGGGCCCGCCAGGGGGAGTGGCTGGATGGAGGCCTGCCTGGGGCCGCCTCTGCCTCCCTGGCTCCGGAGGGTGGCTGGAGACACACCAGCTGGCCTCTTCCAGAGGGTCACCTTGAGTCTGACCTAGCCCAAAGGGGCTGCTCTGGGGCTACTGGAATGTGGGAAGGCCAAGGGAGCCAAAAAACTATTGGGCTGTGCCCCTCGGTAGGGGAGGAGCCTGGCCTTGACGCGGCCAGAAGCCATGGCGCCCCGAGCCTCCCTGGCAGTGACAGCTGTCCCTCAGGGCCATCCCTCCCCTAACCTGAAAAGCAGCACCATGTGGCCAGCTGGTCCCCGCCCCTCAAGGGCTCACTCGGGGCACAACTGGAGAGGCCAGAGGACAGGGCCATGGGCGGGTGAGTTGGAGGCAAGGTTGGGGCTCTGAGAGTGCCTTGATCTCGAGAGAGGGTGACCCCAGGCCCAAGTGGCCTGACTGAAGGCAAGGGAAGGGTCTTGTGTGCTCCCCTGGGCACCCTGCCTGCTGAGGCCGATGTGGCTGGAGTCTGTCCCTGGCTGCCCCACCCCCACCCCCACCCCACCAGCTCCTCCCCAGCCTGGCTCCCCTCCGCCTCTGTACAGACACACACCAGGACAAAGATCATGCAGACAGCCCGCTGCAGGGCAGGAATGGGGGGCCCTGAGGCCGAGACGGGCGGGAGGGGGTGGGCAGGAGGTGCTCCGAGCCAGAGGTAGGGGTAGGGAGGGCCACCCAGCCAGCCAGGCAGCAGCAGCCAGGGAGCCTCCTGGGTAGGCCATCCCGAGTGGAGCGGCGAGGGAGCAGGTTCTATCCAAAGATGCCTCCGATGGTGGAGGCAATGACGATGCCCAGGACGACGCAGCAGATGATGATCATGATCTTCTTCTGCGGGGGGTGGGGGGTGGAGCAGGAGATTATAATGAGGGTGGACTGGGGTGGGGGTGCCAGCCTCCAGCAGTCTGTGGGCAGGGGCTTGGGGAAGGCTGCTCCGGGGAGGTGGTCTACGGGCAGAAGGGAAGGCCTGAGCTGCGGGCTCGGGCAGGGTAGAGGCTACTGACCCTGCGGGCCTTGCTCTGGTACTTGACAGCCTTCTTGGTGTCAGACACGGCCCTCTCCACGTAGTCCACCGCGTGCTCCACGTTATACTCAATCCTGTCGATCATCTCCCCCTGCAGGGGCGTGGGGAGCTAAGCTCCAGAGGGTCCCCTCCTCGGGCTCAGGACGGGGCTCAAGGCAAGACTTCATGAGGGTACCCTGGGAGAGAAAGGGGGTATGAGGTGAGCAGGGAACAACTTCTCACCTGTGCCCTTCGGGCCAGGCCCCTGGGCAGGGCATGGAGGGCAGCGCAGCCATCCTGGGGTGGAACAGGCCATGCAGCCTCAGCCGATGGGTGGGGGCCATGCAGAGGACACTCAGCTGAGGCCCGGACCTGCTGTGCCTGGAACCAGGCAAGAAAGGCAGGGGCAGGTGGACTAGCGTCTGAGCTGGCCACAGCTTGCAAGGTGACCTGGGCTGCTGGGAGCCCCCTCCCCTCCCAGGCACGAGGCCCTGTCGAGCTCTGTCTGCAGTCTTCAGCCCTGAATCCCTCTACTCTCTGTCCCCACTGGCCTGGGCTACCCCCATAGCCCTCTTGGCCTTTGCAATCCAGTCCCATGCTGTCCCCAGAGGCCAATCCGACTGTGACACTGCCCTGATAAGACTCAGTAACATGTGGAACAACTGATGGCTCTGTGTGCACCACTGCCCCATCATCCATGTCACCAGAGTGCTTCATCTAGGTGGTGGCAGCAGCAGCAGCCTCCTCGTGGCACTGTTTCTATAACTCAGGTTATGTCACTGCCCTATTTAAAACCCTCCAATCCAGAAGAGTCCAAATGCCTACGATGGCTTGCCAAGGCCCTATATTTTGACCCTGATCTGCCTTGTCTCTAACTTCCTCTCATGTCTGAGCCCTTACTGGAGGATAAGCCCTGCTCCTGCCAGCCTCAGGACCTTTGCACTTGCTGGTCCCTCTGCCTGGGGCCAGCTCCTCACTCCTCCCCTGAAAGGTCTTCCTAGCTGGCTCTTTCTCACCATTTTGTTATCAGCTCAACTGTCACCTCCTCAGAGAAGCCTCCCTTGCCAAAGCAGCTCCCCCCAGTCAGGCCATCAAGTGTGATCCTTGGCTGGCATCAACCACATCATCCCTGAGCTTGCTGGAGATGCACAGTCACAGGCCCCACTCCAAACAACCTACCAATTCCTGGAATGGGGAGCAGGAAAGTTGTAACAAGCCTTCCAGCTGGTTTGAACTGCTCTGCCTAAAGTCTCCTCCTGAAGTCTGAGCACCTGGCACAACTGGAGAATATTTGTTCTTTATTTATGCTGTTCTTTCCCCCAATAGACAGCAGCTCCAGGACGCAGGGCCCTTGTGTCCTGTCCTGGCCACTGCTATGCTTCCAGCTCCTGGCAAAGCTCCTAGTCCACGGTGGGCGTGGGACCCATAGCTGGTATATGAGCCAAGCAGGGCTGGGCCTCGGTGGATAGAGTCATGCAGGGCCTGGGGTCCTGAAGGGTCAAGCAGAGCCATGCAATGTCCAGGGCCTGGAGGCAGAGCCATGCAGAGAAGTGTCCTTCAGATGGGTGGGGCCAAGCAGTGGGCAGGGCCCTGGAGGCACCTTCAACAGCAGGTGTTAGTTACCTGAGGGCCTGGTCCCTCCCGAGCAGGAGCAGCATGTCGGGCAGAAAGGGCAGGGGTTAGTGCAGCCCTGGGTGCTGCCGGGAGGGGGGGGGTGGGGACCCCGGCACGCACCTGGCTCTCCACAAGCATGGCCATGTCCATGAACATGTCATGCAGCTCTCGGATGCTGTTCTCCAGCTTGATGATCTCGCTGTGCCGTGTCTCGATCTCGCTCAGTGCCTGCTTCGAGATGCTGGAGTCCATGATGATCTATGGGGTGGGGAGAGTGGGCTGGGACAGAGGAGCCTGCTGCGGGGGGCTGGGGACCAGGCAAGTGGGGAAGAAGGCCCAGGGATGTAGCGGGGATGGCTGTGGCCTGAGCTGAGCTGTTCTGGAAGTGGAGCCTGAGCCATAGTCTCCCCCTGCCCTTTATTTTATTTTTAAAAATTTATTTATTTTTTAAGAAGATTTTTTTATTTATTTCTCTCCCCTTCCACCCCCCACCCCCCAGCTGTCTGCTCTCTGTGTCCATTCACTGTTTGTTCTTCTGTGACCACTTCTATCCTTATCAGCGGCACTGGGAATCTGTGTCTCTCTTTGTTGCATCATCTTGTTGTGTCAGCTCTCCGTGTGCGCGGCGCCATTCCTGGGCAGGCTGCACTTTCTTTCGCGCTGGGTGGCTCTCCTTACGGGGCGCATTCCTTGCCCATGGGGCTCCCCTATGCGGGGGACACCCCTGCGTGGCACGGCACTCCTTGCGCGCATCAGCACTGCGCATGGGCCAGCTCCACACGGGTCAAGGAGGCCCGGGGCTTGAACCGCGGACCTCCCATGTGGTAGACGGACGCCCTAACCACTGGACCAAGTCCACCTCCGCGCCCGCCCTTTAATAGACTTGATTTTCTAACCTGTAGTAGGGGACAATAATACTAGTGTTTTCCAGAGCCCAAGCTGGGCTAGACCTTGGAAGGGGGCTTTGGCTTCGCTTTCTTCTGCCCCCTCTCCTCCCGTTGTTGCTACCATGCTGACCGCAGTAGCAAGAACTGCCCGGCCCCCGGAACCCACACCCCCATGCCCACCTGCCACACCTGTGTGCACCCTCCTTAGGAAAACCCCTGCTCGGCAAAGAATGAAGCTTCACTTGAATGTAGTGTCTGTCCTCCAGGAAGGGACGGAGGTCCAGAGGAAAAGTGGGAAATGGGAAGGGGCAGCAAGGAAGTGGGTCCAACTGGGAGGAAGCAGGAGTCCTAAAGCCACCACTGCCACTACCATTTATATGACCTCAGCCTGGCCCTTAGGTCTGGGCCTCTGCCTTCTCTTCCGGAAGATGCAGGCACCAACTCTCTCACACAGGGCTGGATATTGTCCAGCCCCACGCTAGGGGGTCATGGTGGGTGAGGCAGGGCCCACACTCACCCCTGAGGCAAATATGGCCGGGTTCCCGCTCTCCAGCATGTCCTCCAGTTCCTCACTGGTCGTGGTCCTGCCAGCTGCGAGGCCGGGTCACACTGAGCCCCTCAGCTGCCTCGCTGAGCCCCGCCCCTCCGCCCTGGGCCCGCCCCCAGCCCAGGGCCCCGCCCCCAGCCCAGGGCCCCGCCCCTCCACCCCGGGCCACACCCCAGCCCAGGCCTCGCCCCTCAACCCACTGATCTCCAGCTGCCTTTGGATGCGGCCCTTGCAGCGCTCGCGGTAGTCAGACTGCGTGGCGTTGTACTCAGACATGACCTCCACAAACTTCCGGGACAGCGTGGAGTGCTGGGGGTCCGAGATGGGGGTGCGGATGTCAGGCCCCGGCCCTGGAGACCCCGCCCCCGCCCCTGCCGCCCCGGGCCGCACCTGGGTCTTCCGGATCCTCAGGTCCGCAGAGGAGCGGTTGAGGCCCTCCTCCTGCTCGATGCTCTGCTCGATGCCTGGGGGGACAGGGGGTCGCCGCGTGCTAACCCGCCTCTGCCCCCCACCGCCCCCTAACCAGGCACCCAGGACCTCGGGGAGTCTGCAGGTGGTGTGTGAGTGGCAGGGTCCCATCGGAAACAAAGGAAGAGGCCCGTCCCACTGGCGTGCACCCGTCCTGGGAGGCTTCAGCCAGCACTTCCTGGGCCCTGCCTGACCCCCAGGGCTGCACTTTCGGCTTGGGAAGACAGCACATCCGCCAAGGGGCCATGCCGGAGTGGGGCTTTCCGGGGGGTGGGGTGGGGGAAGCTTCTGCGTGGGACCGGGCAGTGCTGCCCACTTTATCCCTCTCTAGCGGAAGTTCACCAGGGGACAGTGCCTCGGTCATCTGTGTCCCCAGGCCCAACCCCGAGCCTGGCACACCCAGGTCTTGCTAAATGCCGGCTGCTGAGTGAATGGGCACATGATGCCACCCACGTGAAGGAAAGCCAGATCCAGTGCCCCCGTGAGTTAGTGAAACCCCACGGCCCACGCGCCCCTGCCCCAAGACCAGGCCTGGAGCCCAGACTCACTCTTTAACTTGGAACGGACTTTGTTAGCTGTCTTCTTGATGTCAGTCATGAGCTCCTCCAGCTCCTCCTTCGTCTCTGGGGAGCAGAGGAGGGGAGGACAGACACCCTGGGCTCCCCCAAAGCCTGACGTCTGGCTCAGCCTCCTGCGCAGAGGCCCGATGGGGGGACTCGGGGCACATCCTGGGTCCTGGCTGCCCCCTCCTCCCCTAAGGCTCTGCCTGCCCCTCCATTCCCGGGCAGGGCCACCCCAGCTGCAGCCTCACCCCCTCTCGTGCTGCCTTCCAAGGAGCCTCCTTCCTCCCGGGCTCCCCCACCCCCTGCCGGTAACAGATGGGTCTAAATTTAAGGCTGAAATAATTGTGGAGCAGCTGGCGATGCCGGGGTTGGCACTGGGGAACATTTACTCGATGCTTAGCCGAGTTGAGGTGGGGGGGTGCGAGCTCGCCTAGTGTTACCTGGTGGCTCCTGGGGGGAAAGCGCCCAGTCAGTGGGCAGAGAGGCCCAAGGAGAGAGAGCACCCCCGCATCCTGGAGTTGCAGCATCAAGCACCCTGGGTGGGGCAGACCTTGTTCGACTCACAGATCTCCCCCGCACCCCAGGTGCTGAGTCCAGGGGAGGCGACCAGTGGGTAAATGGGGGAGCACTTGGTCAGGTGAGAGCTGATGGAAAAGGTTTCCTGAGGTGGGGCCCTGGGGGGAGGTGGCAGGTAGCCGGGGCCTGTGACACGGTGAAGTTGCCAGAGGGAGGTGCCAGAGCGATTTGGGCCCTTTTACCTGGAACCATCTCCCAAGTTGGCAGAGGCCAGGGGGGTGCCCAGCTTGCCCCTACTCCTGGGAGGGGTGGGCCAGCCAGGGGGCTGGCAAAGTGCGGCAGGATGCCTGCTTCCCCCTGGGGTGCTAAGCCTTGGGCTGCCCCCAGAACTCCCACCCCTCCCTGGAGAAACCAGGCCCGAGCTCGTGGCTGTAACGGTCCCACTGCACCCTCGGCTCGCCTCTGGGGCTGGTGGGTCTCCTATAGGGGGCTGGGCTGGGGGGGTTGCAATGGTCAATCAGAAAGGCACCTCCCACATAGAACATGTGAGTGGGGTGGAGTGGGGGGCTCTGAGGAGCGGAGGAGGGTGCCGCATTTGGAAGAACAAAGGAAAACTCGGTTACCAGCTGCTCCTAACAGCTCAGCCTCTTTATTCAGACCTAAAATAGCCCAGGCCGGATGGCAGCCCCCGGAGGAGGCCCAGGCAAGCCCCCCACTCACTGCCATCCTTCTTGCGACTCCCCAGGAACTCTGCTCCACCTCTGCCCACACCAGTTACCCTCAGCCGGGTCCCAACTGCTCAGTTCTTGGGTGGCACTTCTACGGACTGTATGTGACATGATAGGAGAGTGCAGGAGGTGGCATGAGGGAGCTCGGCCCACGCCTGCCCCACCTTCCTGCAGGTGAGAGGACCAGCTGCCCACCTATTCCCTCCCTACAATTAGCCACCTCCTGACTCACCAGGAGCAAGCCATACGGGACACACAGTGGCCCAGGCATAGAGGGCACTGTCCCAAACAAGCCCCCGGGATGGGGGAAAAGCAGAATGATGGCCCCGGATGTCTCAGTGCTGTGGCTGGTCCTTCTCTCCTTGCCAACCCATCCTGGAACGGTCTCCCTGGCCCCCACCCTGATTCATTCTGCCTCCAAGAGCCTGGAACTGGGCTTGTTGGGGACAATGACCTAGGGTTCAAGGACACCTTGGAGCTGTGCCAAAAGTTACTCTGGGTTCTTGAGAATGCCAGTGCTCCTGGGGTGGGGGTCGTGGAGAGGGAGGCAGCGCTGGGGGGCGGCGCACAACAGGCCTGAGAAGCACGTGGGCCCATTGAGTCCAGCTGGCTTGCCCGGGCCCTGGGCCCCGGTCCCCGCCTCACTGGGTGTAAGGGCGAGGCCTCCGCCACCAGGGGGGTGTCTGGGCCCCACACGCAAGAGGCCTGACCCTTATCAGTGTGCTCAGTGGCATCGCCCCAGGAGCTGGGACAGCCGGGTGGGTGGAAGGACGGGCCTAGGGGCAGAGCAGGATCCCGCGCACACACGCTCCCTGTGCGAGGGACAGCAGGCGTCCTGGAGCCCCGAGAGTGCCCGGCTCCGGGGTACCAAGCTGGCCAGGTGCCAGGGCTGCCGGTTCTTTCCGGAAGCTCTGCCTACTTGGCTGGCTTGCCCTCCCACAGCGCTGACGCCTCAGAGCTGCCATCTGCTCCCCCGGGAGGTGAGGGAAAGGGCTGAGCCGAGAGGCCTCCTATTGATCAGAGACAGCTTCCTCCCGCCCTCCCAGCCTCCCAGGGCCGCAGCCCGCCCTGCCGCCTCAGACAGTGGCCAGCTTACCTGGGAGGAAGGGGGTGGCCGCTGGGCCCTGCTCGGGCCCCGGGGGGACCCCCCAACCCCCAAGTCTCTGCACGAGGCCCGGGCCTAGCCCCCCCACTCCAGGCCTGGACAGCTGTTTCCCGAGGCTTCCTCTGGAGCTCCCTGCCAACCTGGCCGGACTCAGGGCCCCCTCTGCCTCCCAGCAATGGGGGGGCTCCCGGGACACCCCACTCACTCTCGTCAGGGTTGGGGGAGGCCAGGATGGCGCTGTGTTTCCGTTTCACCTCCTCCACGTTCTCAGAGATCTTGTCAATGAAGCTGCGGATCTCCTCCACCTGTGGACCCAGGTGGTGGGAAGGGGCTCCTTGGGCCCAGGGCTTGCCCTGAGTGGGTGCGGGGGGGTGCAGGGGGGATCAGCCGGGGCTCAGGGAGGAGACAGCCCTCAAGCGGGGTTCACTCACCCTGCTGGGCTGCGTAAGCCCCCTGGGCCTGGCCCGGAGGTGAGGACCACCCAGGGTCTGCCAGGGTAAGGGTGGGATGGGGTGCGCTGGCACCCACCTGTTCAAAGAACTCATCCATGAAGCGGTCTCGGTCCACGGTGACGGTGACGTCGTCATCATCGTCGCTGTCCTTGGCCTACACAGGGGTGTGTGTGCACATGAGTGGACCTGTGATAGGACCACCGGTCCGACTGGACCGGGACCCCACGCCGTGCGGCACGCGGGCTGAGTTCTGTGGCATCTCTCTCCGCACAGGTGCGCAGCTGCCAGACCCCGGTCAGAGCGGACTGGCCGGGCCCTTGGCTCCCATGTGGCGCCACGGTGAGACCTGAGGCTCCTGGGGACCCCACATGAGAGGCCTGGTGGGCTGGTGTCCCGAGCGGGTCTCTGCCTCCGGGCTAGGGGCCGCCCAGCGCACCCCACCCCAGCATGTCCTCCACCGGCTGCCCAGGCAAACCCCAGGGCTTGGTTCCCCCGGCCGGCGGCCCCTGAGCCAGCAGCCAGCCCAAGGGGCGTGCGCACCTGTGTGGGAGCTGGGACCTCAGGTCCCCTCAGGTCCCCCCAGGCCGGAGCCCAGCTGCCAGAAGCCAGTGTTCTCTGCCCGCAGGGACGAGGCCTGGCCGCGATCTTAATTAAGATGGAGCCCCACGCTTCTGAGCTCCCTTTCGAGGAGGCCCTGGCAGCGCGCCGTGCGGGGCTCCTGCTGGCTGTGGGCCCGGCCCCCTCCTCCCTCTCAGGGTCGGCTCTCTCCTGGCCAGTGTGGACAGTGGAAGTCGAGCCTCTCTCCCGACAGGCCCTTAGCGGGGCCTGGCAGGCCCGAGAGGCCAGTCACGCTCCCGCTTGGCTCCAGGCCTGCTTTGGGCCCGAGCTGCAGCCGCAGGCCCCACCCACCCAGCCTGGGAGCAGCCACACAGAAGCACCCACCACGGAGGGGGGCAGTTATACCTTCAGCCTCCCAGGATGCTCTTGTGGTCTGTGCTGTCCATCCCACACCTCGGGCCTGCCAGGGCCAGCCCGCTCTGCGGCAAGGCCGAGACACCCAGGTTGGAAGGCAGGGGCTGCCACCCCTCAGCTCGGGGTCTGGGGCCAGGTCACCCCTCCTTTCTCAGCGCCCACCTCTGGCGCCCATCTCGGTGCTCTCTCCTGGCAGGACCCCTCTAGCCTTCTGGGGAGCGGTTCGGGTTCTAGAATCAGCCCAGCTACTGACCACAGGGTCTCTGTTTGTCGTCTGTGAAATGGGCAGGGATGAGGTGTGACAGCACAGCATTTTCAGTGAAGGGCTGTGCCCTGGGGCTCACAAAGGGCCGTGGGGCCATGAGGTCCCAGTATCCCCCAGAGTGGGGAGCAGGATAAAGGAGCAGGCTGGGAGCTCCATGGAGGTGGCTCAGAAGGGGCCTCTTGGGAAGTGGACGTGGCTCAACTGACAGAGCATCTGCCTACCACATGGGAGGTCCAGGGTTCGATCCCCAGGGCCTCCTGGCCCGTGTGGTGAGCTGGCCATGCACAGTGCTGCTGCGCACAAGGAGTGCTGTGCCGCACAAGGAGTGTACCCTGCAAGGTGAGCCGCCCTGCGTGAAAAAAGCACAGCCCGCCCAGGAGGGGCGCCGCACATACAGAGAGCTGATGCAGTAAGATGACACAACAAAAAAGAGACGCAGTCTCCCAGTGCCGCCTGATAATGCAAGTGGACACAGAAGAACACACAGCGAATGGACACCGACAGCAGACAACGGGGGGGGGGGGGGGGGGAAGGGGAGAGAAATAAATAAATCTTAAAAAAAAAAAAAAAAAGGGGCCTCTTCTCATCAAACGCTCACACCTCCTCCCCCCGCAGCTAAAATAAACCCTCGCTCCCACTCCCCACGGGCGCCTGTGGCTGCCACCAGGTGGCCACCCCCTCCCCCAAGCCCACCCCTAGATGCCGAGAATCCAGGAGCCATTTCCAGACCCGTAAGCCAGGCCCAGGAACTGGGTCAGAGGAGCCCTCCCTAGGGAAACTGAGGCAGGCACCTAGGGGCTCCTGCCTTTCAATGGCCTGACCGCTCTGTGCTCCTGGTGCCCAGAGGATAAGGGTGGAGGGGATGGGCTGGGGAGAGAAGTGGCAGCCCTCTTCCCAGAACGAGTCACGGTCAGCTAGCGCCACGACAAAGGCACTGGAATTTCTAGAGACAAGGGGGATCGCCAGCCCCAGGGGAGGGGAGGCCTGGGGCTGGGGGCGCGCGGGTGGGGTCCAGCCTGGAGGTGACATTCAGAATGGTCAGCTTGGTCAAACCAGCCGTGGCACACCTTTGGGGGATACTTCTCCTTCCCCCCCGTCCTCCCCAAGTCCCAGGAAGTCCCCCTCCTCAGGACGTCTTACTCCCACCCCTCCTCTTCACCCCCCTGCCCCAGCCCGAGGGCCGCCCCACCCCCACGCCGCCCACCTACGTCCACCTCCCCTGCCTGTCCGCCCCCGCCTTCCTGCTCTCTCTCCGCAGTCCCCCCTGCCTGGAGCGCCGGTTCCCTGAGGCTGACGTCCCCCCACCCTGCGAGGCCGCCTTCCGGGAGGTTTCCCCAGTGCCCCCCGGGC
Source organism: Dasypus novemcinctus (assembly GCF_030445035.2). Lineage (NCBI taxonomy): Eukaryota > Metazoa > Chordata > Mammalia > Cingulata > Dasypodidae > Dasypus > Dasypus novemcinctus. The sequence goes on from NC_080695.1 coordinate 18,420,303, forward strand.
GGTGTCCCACTCCACACGCTGTCCGCGTCCCTACTGGAGCCAGTCACCGGCTCTCAGGATCCCAGGAGGTGCAAAGTCACCCTGGCCTCAGCTTGCACACCGCCTGTGACGGGGAACTCACTAGCCTTCCAGGCAGCTCTGCCCCGCCTCGGGATGCACTGACTGTCAGAAAGGCCTCCCCGTTCCCGTGGTGTGACCGGGACTCCAGGAGCCTGGTGGTGCCGTCTCTCTGGGTGGGCCCTGACAGAGCTGACGGCAGCTTCCACATCCTCCCTGGGTTTCTTTATTCCCCTCCCCTTCAGCTCCTTCCCGGGGCCCTAAACTGCAGTCCCTACACCAGGCTGGCTCCCCTCTGCACCTGTCTTTTCCTGGGGTACAGCACACAAACAGAACCTGCTGCTGACATGCCACGGAGCTGACCCGTCCCCTCCCTCTTTCTATAGGGCCAACCTCTATTGATATAGCCAAGGAGCATGTTGGTGATCAGGAAGGGCTTCCTTCACAAGACTTGCATGCTACTTTACTGGAATTGTAGTTGGTGCTGGGGCTTAAGATATATCTAGGGGATTTGAATCTCTGGACTGACAATATGATAGCCAGGCCCTGAGCCTCAACAGACTTCAGCTCCTACACTCTGATTTATTGGACTTACCCTACTCAGCTAACATGGAGTTGAAGAAGGTCAACCACCACACCATGGAGCCTAGAGTGCCTACAACTGAAAGCAGGAGGATTTCATCCAGTATCCATGTGGAATCTAAGCCCCCTCTTGACATAGATGTGGAATGGACACAACCAATCCAAGGTCCACAGAGAAAAGGTGGCATTGGTGTGGGAAAAGTGGCCATGGTGGCTGCTGGGTGCGGGGAATGGGAGGAAGAGATGAGATGTGGAGGCGTTTTCGGGACTTGGAGTTGTCCTGGGTGGTGCTTCAGGGACAATTACCGGACATTGTAGATCCTCCCAGGGCCCACTGGATGGAATGTGGGAGAGTGTGGGCTATGATGTGGACCATTGACCATGAGGTGCAGCAATGCCCAGAGATATACTTACCAAATGCAATGGATGTGTCATGATGATGGGAGTGAGTGTTGCTGGGGGGGAGTGGGGGGGTGGGGGCGGTGGGGGTGAATGGGACCTCATATTTTTTTAATGTAATATTTTTAAAAAATGAATAAAAATTAAAAAAAAAAAAAAAAAAGGAAGGGCTAACTGCCAAGGAAAGCCCCAAGCCCTTCCCTGCTCAGGTCTCAAGTGCAGAACTTTCCTCCCGCTTCATGTCTTCAAGTGCTTTGATCCTTGTTCTGGCTTGTGAGAATCAGATGGTCCCTGATTCTGGTGCCCCTGCGACCTCATCCACATCCAAGCCAGGGCCTGTGGCGCCTTTCTAGAGATCCAGACCCAGAATCAGTCCTCATGGGACACTCAAGAGATGACAAGGATGAAGGACGTCAGCTCCGGCCCCTCCCTGTCCCCCAAGCCCTGCCACACCCCTGACCAAAGAGGAGCCAGGTGGTAGCTCGCCTGGCCTGCCATCTTCCTAGGGTCCCGGGCGATCGTGAGACTCAAGAGGACACACTTCTTTCCTCCTGGCTGCCAGGCACAAAGGGGGCACCCAGGGAGCTGCGGGGTGATTAAGGCCCAGTGCCCAAAGAATCTCGTGACCCTCCCTGAGTGGAAGTCTCAGCTCTGGAAAGAGGGCTGGGGGGGAGCTGGGGACTTGGGAGGCTCGGCGTGGAGGTGGCAGCTGCAGCCGTGGGGCAGTGACAGGCTTAAAGGGCCACACAGCTGCACCAACGTGCCCAGGCTCCACCTGTCTTTGAGCTCCCACCTCCAGGATCCCCCTTTTTTCCAGGGCCCCCCAACCTAGAAAGCTGAGGGCTCCCGCCCTCTTCCTCCTCCTTTCAGAGCCAACCAATATCCAATCTGTTGTGGTGGGTTTTGTTCCTAATTCAGTGGTACTCAGCCCTGGTCCAGCACCAGAATCCCTCAGGGGGCATTTTTCAAAAAATAGCTTCTAGGTTCCAGCCCAGAGACTGAATCAGAATTTATGGGGGCAGGACGGGTGAGGCTCAGTTGTTTTTAAAAAAAGCGCCCCCAGGGCTGAGAACCACAGGTCAGGTCTCACCCTTGGGCCACTTGTCTCAGTTGCCACCTGGTCACCTCCAGCCTGAGCCATCAGGAATGAGAGTGAGAGGGGTGGGCAGTTGGTGCAAAGGAGACCCGGCTGGAGCCCCAAGGCTCTCCCTGGTGGAGGCGTAGCAGCCCTCGTGGTTTCTCCCGGCAAAGGCTCCAGGATTCCAGGGCATCTTCCTGGAAGCAAGAGGCTCGGAGGCCGGGCCGTCCCCACGTCTGTCCCGGGGGTTGGCATCGGGCCAGCCAGCCGGGTTGATTCATGGCTGAGGCTGAGCGGATGCCGGGCTTGTCTGCCTCAAGCGCTCTTTTTCCCCCTTCTTCTCTTTAATGACTAATCAACCTGGATCGCTCTCGTGCCCGGAGGCCCAGAGCTGCATTAGGGGTGTAGGAGAGGCCAAGTGGGGTCTCCAAGCAAGAGGGCCCTCTGGTGTGAACCCTGCCCCTCTGGGGAAGGCAGCTTCTGGCCCTGGAAAGGGGCTGGGCTCTGTCTGCTGGTGCTGTGCAGCCCTGGATAAACCCCTGGCCCTTTCTGGACCACCGGTTTTCTAGACGGTCCCTGCTCCCAAGATGCAATGTGACCGAGGCCACCCTTTACTGTGGGAAGCTCCAGGGAGGTGCTGGAGGGAAGGAGGGAGTCAGCAACTGGACATGTGCTGCCTCGGCCTGCCAATTCTCCACCCTCATCTACGCCACCCTGCGAGGCATGCGCTTTGGCTCCATTTTACGGATGAGAAAATGAGTTAGAGAGGCTCAGGAACAAAATGCCAGGCTTTGACCCCGACCCCCTCTCCTCCCAGCAGCTAGAGAGAGAAGAGGGACTGGTGGGCAAAGGGGAGCCCCTGGGCTTCCCTATCCAGGCCTGCCCTGGCTGCTCGATTGAGCTGGGCCCTGCCCTATACCTCCGGGTCCCCAAAGGCCAGGAGTTGGAGCCTCCGGGTAATCTCCCTTGGTAGAACATTCCAGCTTCTCTGCCTTTTCTCACAGTGGGCCTTCCTTTGGGCTCACCCTCCCTCCTCCTGTGCAAATTCAACTCCTCCTTCTGGGCCTTTGCTAGTCCTCTTCTTCCAGGAAGCCTTCCAAGGTTGGGCTTCCTCTAAGCCCCTTCAGCAGGTCCCACGCGTCCCACATGGTCCAGTATGTAGATAAACACCATCCTGGGCCTGGGAGGGGGTGGCCAGTTCCAGGAGGTGCCCAGGACAGCCAGAGAGGATTGTGAGCCGTGGTGGTGGGGGGCGCTGCATGCCAGGGTGGGCTGCCTGCAGACACCCTGCCCTGAAGGTCCTTCCCCGGCTGGGTGGCCTGGGCCTGTTTCTGTCCCTTTGGGGCCTCGGTTTCCTACCTGCTCCCTGAGGGGCTACCCTTGCTGCTCTCTGAGCTCTACAGCGTTGACCCCCCCCTCCCCCAGCTGGCCCCCTGGGGCCCTGCTGCTCCCCTGCTCTTTCCATCTTCAGAACAGGAAGCAGCAGCTCCAGGTGGGGGCTGGAGGAGGTGGAGGGCTGGGCCTGGCCTGCAGAGCGCTGAGGAAACGTGCCAGCTCCTTCCCCAAGTGTGACTTTTATAAATAAGCTCCCCTCGCCTTCCTTCCAAATGTGGTGGCGTTGGGTGGGGGAGAAGGAGAGAGGAGGAAGCAGTGGGGGGTGCAGCCACCGTCCTGATGGCTGCCTCCTTCTAGCACAGTCCACCCCAGCCTTTTGATTCTTGGGGATTCTGAGCTGAGCGTTCCGACTCCTGGGGTTCAAGGTCTCCCCCAGATGCAGCGTCAGGGGACCTGTTGACAACCCATCTCGCCCTGAGATGCAGCATTCTAGGTGTTCCTGTCTCCACTTCATAGATGGAACCCGAGGAAAGAGACTCGTGGGAATGGCAGCAGCCCCCTCACCCCCCCACCCCTGGTGCAGGCTCCTCCCGGCAGACCCTCCAGGCTGCTGGAAAACCCCAGCGGGCAGGGCCACCGGGCAGCGAGTACGGCCTCCACGGGCTCCTGATGCCCCGGGATGGAGGCATAAGGGGTGGCCAGAGAAGAAGCGTCAGACGATTCAGAGAAGGCTGGTGGTCTGAGGGAGCCCCCAGGTTGGAGTGTGTGTGAGTGTGTGTGAGTGTGTTGGGGAGTGGTCTCAGAGACACACACCAGGGCAAAAAGCCCTGGTCCGAGCCCCTCATAACCCAGGCTCTTTGGGGGCTCCCCCAGTCCCCTCCAAGCCTAAGCCTGCCCTTCTCCAGGGACTTGGCCAAGCCCCTTTTTCCCACCCATCCTCGGGCATCAGGCAAGGCCCTTTTCCTGTGGGCACCGACTTCCCCTTAGAGGGGACGATGAGCCACAGCCCTCATCAGACGTGAGGGCCTGACTGCCCGTCCCAGCCGCGCGGTGCCCGTACGTCCCCTGACCGCCAGGTGCCCAGACATCAGCAAGTACGCACAGCCACCCACACCAGGCCCCGCGCAGGAAACCTCAGAGCAGCCACAAGGGCTGGCGGGAAGTGCTCAGAGACCATCTCCTTCCTCTGAAATGTCAGGGGTTGCCCCAGGGCACCGTGGGAGCCAGGACTACCCAGGTCCAGGGGAGGAGGGGTGGGGGGGGCTGGGGAGGAAACACGATGGCAAGGCCCAGGTATCAACCCTGGGAGGCTCTGGGCAGAGGGGACGAACCGTGGGGTCCAAGCCCAAAGGGCACTTGAAACTTTCCATTCAAGGGGACCTAGGCTCTGGCTCCACGCTGGGTGGCAGGGCAGGGTTCTGGGGAGCCACTGAGCTGGGGTGGCCCCAAAGATTGTGGGCGGGGCCTGCCAGCGGTGGTCAGCCAGGACTGGGAGGAGACTCCCCCTGGTCTGGAGCCCTGATTCATGCTCCCCCCAACACGGGGTGGACTGCAGTTGGTTCACCGTCCTTGACCCCTGCCTTGGCATCCCTAAGGGCAGAAGTGTGGACGTCCTGGTAAATGGCAGAGGCCAGGGGAGGAGGGGCCCTGGTGGATGAGTAGGGGCGGGGGAGGTGGGGGTCTCTGTCTTGGCGAGGGGAGGGTGGGCTCTCGCGCGGAACCTTCGTGCATCCTCCTATCCCCCCAAACCCCGCCCCCGGAGCCACACCCCAGGGGCCTCCGACACAGGTGGAAAAACAGAGTCAGGTCGGAATCAGACCAGCGAACCAAAGAAGGACCTGGAAACGCCGATCGGGGCTGCCCGGAAGCCAGGAAGGAAGACCGGCGGCAGGTGTGGCCCTGACCAGACCCAGGCGGGCAGGGGACCCGGCCACGCGCGGGCGGGGAGCCACAGGTGATGGGAGCCACAGGTGATGGGGGGCGGGAGAGCGCCCCGCGAGACCGCTCGCGTCAGAGGGGCCCGTCCCCACCCGCCCCGCAGCGGGGCTCTGGGCAGGGGACGCCCCCGGCCCGTTCCCACCGCGGCGCCGCCGTCTGCCTAAACCAGAGGGGGCGCGGGAGGGACAGGGCGGGGACAGAGACGCGAGCGGTTCCGCCACCGAAACCCGACCAGAGCCCTCCGACCCCCCAAAACAAGGGGGCGCCGGAAAGTTTGTCCTGGACCCCGGGCTCCGGCCGCCAGTTCTCGGGCCGACGGGGCCGAGCTCACGCGAGCCCGCGCCCCCGAGCGGGTCCAAGGGGCGGGTCCCCGCCAGGGGTCGGGGTCCCCGGCTCCGCTCCCTTCCGGCCGCCCGGCCGGGCTGGCGGGGCCGCCGCGCAGAGGCCGCCGGGGCCGGGCGGGGGACGCCCCGGGCGCCGGGCGGCCGCGCGCGGGGGCCGGACTCACCGTGCGGAGCTCCTGGGTTCGGTCCTTCATGCTCCCGGGAGTGGCGGCCGCGGCGCCGGCTGCAGCCCAGTGAGCCCCGCATGCGCGGCGGCCGCCCCGCGACTGCGCAGCGCCGGCCCGGCCCCGCCCCGGCCCCCGGGACCCCGGCCCAGCCCCCGGCCCGCCCCCGGCCCCGCCCAGCCCCGGCCTCGCGCCCCCGCCGTGGAGTCCGGCCGCCCGCGCCCCCCGCGCGCACCCCCGCTCCAGGGTCGAAGCCCGGGGACCTCGCCCCCACCGCGCCCCCCGAGGCGGGATCCCTGCCTGGGGTCCGGCCCCAGACCCTCGCTTCCGCCCCTGCCCCAACCTCCCACAGCCCCGCAGCAGCCCTCCTTCCCCACCCGGGGTCACATCCGCGGGGATTTGCTGGACGTTGACGCCCCCCACCCCGTCGTGGATTTCAGCACCTGCCGCTCACTGCCCCCAGCTGGAAACCTCTTCCTGGGAATTCCCTCCTCTGAGCCGCTACCTTCCCACATCTCTCCCTTCTTCTCAACCAGCCTCAGGCTCTGGCCCCCCCCTTTCATCAAGATTGCTCAGCTCAGAGGCCTGATGCGGGGGCACCAGTCCCCTTTCTTCGGCCTCCACTCCCAGCAGGCTGCAGGAAGCCTTCCAGGTTTGGGGGCTCTAAGGTATAGCCCGCTCTCCTGCCCCTTTCCCGGCATCCTCCACCCTAAGCGCCAGCCCCAGCCCTGAGGTCCCATTTCCTATTTAGAAACAGGGGCAGCTAAACTGTTCCCAGTCTGGGACCCAACTCCCTCTCTCACTAACAGGGGGATCTCGAAGTGGTACTTACAGGGGGGTGCGGGACGGGGGGCTCCTTAGAATCAGGAGCTCCATTTCAGGCTCCTGCCAGCATCTTGTTGAGACGGCAGCCACCCCCCACATCCCTCCCCCCCAGTTGCTCCTTCCCTGCCATGGCCCAGACCCTCTTGACCTCCAGCCAAGGCCTCCTCCTTCCCGTCCCAGGGCTGCCAAGGTGTTGCCCTGGCACCAGGCCAGGGCCCTGCTGGCCAGCGCATCTGGGCCTGGCTCTTCTCCCAGACCGCAGGCACAGGTTAGCTGGCTGGCAGGCAGCCTGGAGGACGCTGCTCCCACCCTCCCTCCTTCCCTGGAAAACCTGGCCTGAGACTGGCTCCGATGTGGCCTGGCCTGGGAGGTGGCCACTTGTTAAGAACTCAACCTCAAGGCCCCCGCAGAGCAGGCATCGGTGGTGCCCGCATTTGACAGTGAGAAGCCAGCACTCCTCTGGGGGAGAATGGGGCAGGGAAGGTGCTGCCTGGCTCCTGGCCCAAGAGTGATTTGGTGGCATGGGGTCATGTGTGCACCCCTAGAGCCCAAGGCTTGGCCCTGTGAGGAGAGGGTAGGAAGGGGAGACAGTTTCTGGCCCCACTGAGCCCCCGTGTCATACCAAGCACCAGCCATTTAGATGCATATTAAATGGTAGCATGAAAGATGAATAACAGAATGAAAGCGCCCACTTATCTTAGACTCTGCTGGTCTGATATGTCTTTATTCCATTATTCATTCACTCATCAAACGTTACCTGGGTAACGATGCCCCCAGTGCAGTGGGGGAGAGGGACATGGTTTCAATATGGTGTGATGACCGCTGTGGTGGAGCCAGGGGGGCTTCCCAGAGGCGGTGACATTTGAGCTGGGTGTTGGAGGAGTGGAGTTGCAGCAGGGAGTGGTGCAGGCATCCAGGACAGAGGAGGGAGTGTGTCCACCAACATCAGGAGGCAGCACTGGGCCCACTTGGAGAATCTCAGGAGCCTTGGGGCAGAGGGCAAGCAAAGTCAGTGAGGGAGGCCTTTTTTTTTTTTTTTTTAAGATTTATTTTTTATTTATTTCTCTCCCCTTCCCCTCCATTTGTCTGCTTTCTGTGCCCATTCGCTGTGTGCTCCTCTGTGACCACTTCCATCCTTATCAGCTGCACCAGGAATCTGTGTTTCTTCTTGCTGCATCAGCGCTCCGTGTGTGCAGTGCCATTCTTGGGCAGGCTGCACTTTCTTTCGTGCTGGGCGCCTCTCCTTACAGGGCGCACTCCTTGCGTGTGGGGCTTCCCTACACAGGGGACACCCCTGCGTGGCAGGGCACTCCTTGCGCGCATCAGCACTGCGCATGGGCCAGCTCCACACGGGTCAAGGAGGCCCAGGGTTTGAACTGCGGACCTCCCATGTGGTAGGCGGACGCCCTAACCACTGGGCCAAGTCTGCTTCCCAGTGAGGGGAGGCCTTGAATGTCGATTTTTATTGTGTAGACGAGGGGAAGGCAATGGCAGGTAGGAAGTTCATAAAGTATTTATTGAGCATCTACTGTATGCCAACTGTTCTAGATACAGAGGCACACCCTCTTCTCCAGCCTTTGCATATGTGGTCCCCGCAGGCCTGGCGCACTCTCCTCCAGGTCCCCTCCCCCTGTGCCTCCTCCTGCCTGCTAGACCTGGCCTCCTCCGGAAATTAGCCTGAACACCCAAGCCTGAGTTGGGGTTCCTTCCGTGTAGTCGCCAAGAGTCGTGCTTATCCCCGTTATGGCGCCTATTGCCCTGTGTGGATACAGTCTGTGTAGGTTCTGCCCCTCTAGATTGGGGACATCTGAAGGGCGGGAACCCGGTCTAGTTCTCATCGATTCCCCGAGGCTGGCACAGAAAGCGTGTTTGTGGAGTGAGGGAAGCATGAGTACGCACGCGCACGCTTGGATAAGCAGCGTTTCTAAAAAGCACCGGGGGAAAGGCTGGGCTCCTGGGAGCTCGCAAAGCTCCAGGGTGCAGTTTGGGGTTTCCCTCCAACAGACTGTGCGGGTGGGCGGAGGGCAGGGTGGGACCCATTGCCTGCTGGAGTCCTGATGTTGGGAACTGCTGCCACCTGCTGGGCAAGGCCGGCATTGCCTCGCTGGCGCCGTTGCCGCCGGGCGCCTGTGAACCTGGGCTGGGAAGCTGCGGGAGCCCTCGGGCTGGTGAGAAACAGGCTGACAGCCACCAGGGTGATGATGGGCCTGGTGGGGAAGGACAGAGGCTGTAGAGGAAGCTTTTGAAGGATTCGGGGACCGAACTTCCCCTGAGGCAGAGTTGGGGGTGGGTAGCCCAGGCAGTGACGCCGGGCGGGGGCCCAGGCACTTTGCGCGCGTGCCAGCGGGTGGGTATTGTGACGGTCTCCCGTTGTGGCTTTCTAGGGTCTGGAATCATGGCACCCTTGTTCTCGGCTGGTCATCATGTGAGGAGCCTTATTTAGCTCTTAGAGACCCTCCCAGGGAGGCCTTCCAGTGTCTCCTCACAGATGGAGGTTGCAGGGTTGAGTGACAGTTGGCAAACCACCCAGCCCTCCAAATCCCAGATATGTAATTTTTTAACATGAAGCCCCCTGCCCAGCTGGCAGCTTTGCCTCCCCCACCCCGGCCCACCATTAACCTGGAACCTTCTCGCAGTCAACCCGGAGGCCTGGACTCGGCCACAGTGGGGGAGCAGTGGGTGTTGGGGGCATGACCTAATACTTCATGTGTGAACTTGGGGCTGGGGCTTTGGGGCGGAATTCACTATATGCTTGAATTATAAAGTTATTTCCTCCTTTTCTCAATGAGAAGAGTAAGAGAGAAAAAACTGGCCAAATATTTCAATTTAAACATTTAGGGGCATAGATGAAATAATCAACTCTCTACTTATAATATTTAGTTAATTTGATGTACGCATTTAAAACCACACATTTGTTGAAGTAATTTAATTTAGAAACACTGATTTTCCACTCATGTTTTGTGAGTTTATTCACACCCTTCACTTGCAATTTTGCCTGTCATTGTCCTGTCACTGTCAGCCCTAGCGCCTCCTTTGAGTTCCCTAAGTTTTCTCAAAAACTTCATCTTCACTTTCGTTTTGAAATACAGCAGCTTTAAAACAAACAGAAAACAGATGCAGCACCTTTTGAATCCATGAATGATACTGTCATTAAAAATATTATTCCAAGACACAAGAGTGCGTTAAGGTGGTTTTCATCTAGAAGTATATAAAATAGCCGTCCCCTCTTAATTTTCCCATTCCCTTTCCCTTTTCTCCACACTTCTGATGTACTTGCTCATTTGTCTACTGTTCATCTCCCCCCATGTGGCAGTTTGATAGGATTATGAATTCCAAAAACAGATATTGGATTATGTTTGTAATCTGGTCTGTACCTGGGCTTGATTAAGTTATGATTAGGGCTTTTGATTGGGCCACATCATTAGATAAAAGGTATGGGAAAGGACAGAGTTGACGGTTCTTAATGTTGGGAGTTTTGATGTTGGAGTTTGATGCTGAAGTCTTACGCTGGAGCCCCAGGAAGTAAGCACACAGAGGAAAGAGAAGCAAGCCCCAGGAAGAAAGAAGCCTTGAACCCAGAGAGAAGCAAGACCCTGGAAGGGAGGAACCCAGGAAGACTGAACCCTCGCAGATGTCGGCAGCCATCTTGCTCCAACACGTGGAAATAGACTTTGGTGAGGGAAGTAACTTATGCTTTATGACCTGGTATCTCTAAGCTCCTACCCCAAATAAATACCCTTTATAAAAACCAACCAATTTCTGGTATTTTGCATTAGCACCCCTTTGGCTGACTGATACACCCCAAGAAAATGGAGCTCCACGAGGCCAGGGGATTTCGTCGGTCTTGCCAAGTGTTCTATACCCACCACCTGGAAACTTCCCAGAACATGGTAATGGAGTAGGTACTCGATAAATATTTTTGGAGTTAATGAAAAAATTAACATAAAGCACTTAGGAATTAGGTTTGGTTGCCCGCCGGGTGTCAGCCAGGGCCAGGCATCAGGATGACATCGGCGTGGGTGAGAAGGTAGCCCTGTAGGAGCTGAGCCCATACAAGGAGATTGTCTAAATCAGGGGGAGGCTCAGTTATATTGGGAGATTAGCTACCTACAGAGGACTTGAGCAAAAGATGAAATATATGTATTGAGGACATTGGGAGCTAGAATTCTCACTTTTGAAGGAAGGGGTTAAATTGGATAGGGGGAAGGCCAGCATGAACTCTGTGCTGTTGGTCTGGGATTCAAGATCTAAATATAAACCTGTTTTCAATACATGTACTATAGACAGATATGGAAATAAAGATGTAAATGTGTGTATCTATGCACCTGTGAGTCCACTTAGAGGGCCTGGAAAATTACTCCGGTTGCAATGAGCACACCCAGTACCCGGATGTTGGTTTCTAAATACCATTCCTCACTTAAAAGAACCAGGGATCACTGAAGAAATGGCTAATTCCAGGGCTGGGCAGGGAAAAACAAGATGAGCCTGGAACTCTTGCTGAGTAAGGAAGAAAGGAAGTGTTCAAAGGATGATGGTCATGTCAAAATGATAAGGCAAGTGGCGGACTTGGCGTAGCGGTTACAGTGTCCGTCTACCACATGGGAGGTCCACGGTTCAAACCCCAGGCCTCCTTGGCTCGTGTGGAGCTGGCCCACGCGCAGCGCTGATGCGTGCAAGGAGTGCCGTGCCACGCAGGGGTGTCCCTGCGTAGGGGAGCCCCACGCGCAAGGAGTGTGCCCCGTAAGGAGAGCTGCCCAGCATGAAAGAAAGTGCAGCCTGCCCAGGAATGGCCCCGCACACACGGAGAGCTGACACAGCAAGATGACGCAACAAAAAGAAACAGATTCCCGTGCCGCTGACAACAACAGAAGCGGACAAAGAAGAACACGTGGCAAACAGACACAGAGAATAGACAATGGGGGGGGGGGGGGGAGGGGAAGGGAAGAGAAATGAATAAATAAATCTTTAAAAAAAAAAAGATAAGGCAGCAAGGGGCACCCACTGGTCAAATTTGGGAGAATTTGAGCATCAAAATAAATGATAGGGGAGCAGATGTACCTCAAGTGGTTGAGCACCTGCTTCCCACATATGAGGTCCTGGGTTCGATCCCTGGTACCTCCTAAAAATAAATAAACAACGAGTCATAGATTATAATCTACTGAATACAGGCAGGAAACTATGAGAACCTGATACAGGAAGTAAATGAATGAGTGGAAGGAAAGAGAAAGTTCCTTACAATAGAAGGCCAACTAGTAAATGTACAGGAAATGATGGAATTAGAAAAATAACCATTTGAATCACTGTAGTATTAATCAATAGGGCAAGAAGCACCAAATGATGCTAAAATCAATGGGTGAAAGTGGGAGGGAGCCTCATTAAATATAAAGGGGAAAAAAGTCCTTTTGCAGTGGAGACGCCATCTCAATCCAGTGGCCATTATCTAAACCATCAGTCATGCTTCCCATCGACCTTGGAGAGAATAAGAAATGTATTGTTTCTGTGGTATTTCTGCCCAAAATGCTTAACAATGGTCATTCATCAGGAAGGACTGGACAAACCCAAATTGAGGGACAGTCTACAAGATAAACTTCCCTGTAATCTTCACAGAAGTCAAGATCATGGAACTCGAGGAAAGGCTGTGGATCGTTTTTTTCTAGTAAGTACCCAGGATTGAGCCTGGGACCTCACACACGGGAAGCAGGCCCTCAAGCCACTGAGCCGCACCTGCTCCTGGGATTCTGGGATTGTTATCAATTGAAGAGGACCAGAGAGATGTCACAACTGGCTTCAATGTTTGATGCCATATTGCATTTTTGGGGGGATGAAGAGTGGCATTAAAGAGCAGCTTGAAATTGTTTCAAAATACAAAGTTAAAGCAAAAGAAATGCCTGATGTTACTCCTTCTGGCTCACTCCCGCCGGATTCATCCTGGGCAAGCTCTTGCTGGAACCTTCTCTCATTACCTCGGCGTGAGAGATGCCTCTTTTGTGCTCCTGCTGTCCCTGCCACCCTTCGTCGTTGCTAGTGCTGGAGGTCCCTGAGGCCCTGGCACAGAGCAGGCTCTCAAAACATGGAACAGAAAGGGTGCATTTGGGGTACAGCTCAAGGCCACCTCTTCACCTGTGGTTCCAAGTTGTCGTCCGGCTGGCTGCTGGAGGAGCACCTGGAGGAGGGAGGCCGGTGAAAACCAGGAGTTGTCCCTGCAGGGGCTTCCTGGAGTTCCTGAAGGAAGCAATGATGTTCAGAGCTGGGTTGGGGGCCTGACCCCCACAACAGAACCCTGCTGATTTCCCTAAGTGTGTAGAGGGTGTGGGATGCCAAGACCCCCGCAAGCACAGCTGGCACACCCAGGCTCCCGGAGCCATATTTTGGGGATGTGGGAGAGGAGTGGGCAGTATTGCCAGGAAGGGTGGATATTCAAGATGTCAGGAGGAATCTACCAGGAGTATCTGGACGTTCCCCTCTCCTTTTTCGTCCTCCCAAGGCGTGTGATGTTGCCAACCCTTTGGGAAGGGAGGTGGAGGCACCCTGTCTCTCAGCAATGGAGCCACCCTGGTCCCTTTCCCTCTGTCCCTTTCTCATCTCAAGCGATGGGTAGAATGCCCCTTGGGGTGAGGGGAGGCGTGCCCCTGGGCAGGGGGAGCTCTGGGCCCAGCCAGAGGCCTCTGTGGTCCAGGAGGGGTGGCAGGGCCACGGGCCGCCTCCTTGGCCTGGGCCGGCCTGCCGGGGCGGGGCCTGCCAGGGAGTGCCTTGCCCGGAAGGAAGGGCAAAGGGCCATGTCCTCCGTTGGCCTCACCCCACGGACAAGAGTCCCAGGCACCAGGCCACCCTTTCTGCTGGGGCCCTCGCGGGGTAAGTAGGTGTCCTTCTGAACCCACCTTTGTCCCTCTCTGGGGGTCGGGTGAAAACACCTTTCCTCCTTGGGGGTCCAAATGCCTTGCCCACTCTGCTTGCTCTTAGGTGGGGCAGGGGCCGTACCTGCCACCCTCTTGGCATGACCCAAGGCCCCTGCTCTTCTTTCTAGAACTCCGTGAGACTGGGGCAGTGGAGGGCAGGTACACAACACCCCAGATGCCTGCCCTCAGCATCTAGGGGGTGGAAGGTCCCAGGATGGGGGTACCTCATTCAGGCAAGCCCCAGATCACTTCCCCCCTGTCACCCTGCCACAGAGCCCAGGATTCCAAGTGGCTGGAGCACTGGGGGATATTCAGGCAGAGCCCTCGCTGGACCAAGTCCTTCAGGAGCGGGATGAAGCCATTGCCAAGTGAGAGGCAGCTGCTGCAGGGGTGGGGGAGGCAGTGGGTGGCACACCCCGAGGGCCCTATCCTGCTAGAGGAGTGGCGGGGACGCCAGTCATTCCTGGAAGGAAAGACACACACACACACACACACATATCACTCAAGCAAGGGCTGTGTCCAGACTCACTCACCCCAGCAGGGCCCAGAACCAGACCAGCAGGGCCTAGCGCTCAGGCTGCCACCCCACGGCCTGCAGGAAGCAGGCGGTGGAGGCCGAGCTGGAAGCATGCAGAGCCCAGTTGCGAGCTGTGGAGGCCCAGCTGCTGGAGGTTGTGGAGGAGAAACTGAGACTGAGGAAGGAGGTGGAGGCCTGGGAGGTAGGGCGGGAACACCGGCCGGACCGGGAGGCTCGGGGAGCAGGTGGCGGGGTCGGGCCCTGAACCTGCTCTCCTGTCCCCAGGAGGACATGAGGCAGATGGTGAGCCAGCGGGTCCAGAGTCAGCTGCAGAGAGAGTCCAGGGCCACGCTGGGTGCAAACGCGGACCCTGGAGCTGCCAAGGCCTCCTGGGCCTGACCCACCCTGGGATGGTGGAGGCGCAGGCGGTAAAAGAGCCCAGCCCAAGGCCTTGGAACCAGGGTCTTTATTCATTAAAGCTCGAGGCCTGACCACCTCTGCAATCTCGTGCCTCCCTGAGTCCTCCTGGGCTGAAACGCGGAGCAGGCTCCGGGGCCTCGAGGCCTGGGGGGGCTCCTGCCCCCTCTTGCCGGCAATGTGGGGCTCTTAGGCCAGGAAGCCTCGGATGGCAGCCACAAAATCCTGCGGGCGGTCGGCGTGGACCCAGTGGCCGGCGTTAGGCACAGTCTGCATCTGGGCTCGAGGGAAGAGCCGCCGGATCTCAGGGTAGTGGCTGGGGCTGTCCACCAGAGAGGGGAAGAGGTGGGAGGACAGGGAGAGAGGGACACCACGTGAGTCAACACGTCCAGTGTTTTTTTCTGGTGTCCTGAAGGGCCCACCCCCAAGGCCTCACCCCAGCAGGCTTGCTAGAACGGGGGACTGGGTGACTACGGCATGCTCCTCCTGCCACCCAGCCTGGCTTACTGCACGAATCTGGAGTTGGCACCAAGGAGGAAGAGAGTTGGCCCTAGGTAGGAGTCCTGTCGAGGTGGGAAGGCCATGATGGTGTCCACGTGCTGGGCCAAGGCATCCAAGTTCACCCTCCACACAAAGCGCCCGTCCACCTCCACCAGGTTGGTGAGCAGGAACTGCCGCACGGCCACGTCCTGTGGGGGGCCCAGCAGTTGGGGGACGGGTCTCCCACTCTTCCCTTGATGGGTCCCAGCCCGCTACCACTGGGGGGCTTGACTGCATCACCTTGATGACAGAGCTGAGCTGCTCATCGGCCAGCTTGCGGGCGCGGGAGCGAGGTACCTCCGCCGGGATGGCTACGGCCCTCATGGCCGCCATGTAGGTCGGGAAGTCTGAGACGGACGTGGTCACCATCGGGCTGATGTCCACAGCGATCAAACGCTCCACCAGCTCTGGCTGTGGGAAAGAACCAGACTGGGGACCAGCTCAGGGCCTCAGGCAGGTGCAGTGGGTCTCAGGACAGTCCCAGAGTCTGACCTTCTCCGTCTCGGCCACCCAAGGCTCGTTTGAGTCCCAGGTTGCCTGCTGGGCACTCAAGAGTTTAGAATGGCAGGAGGAGGCCCTGGATGGGGGTGGCTCACCCTCTGTAGTGCCAGCAGCATGGCCGTCTTGCCTCCCATGCTGTGGCCGACGAGGACGCAGGGCGCCAGGCCCAGCTGGAGCAGAAGGTCTTGCAGGTCCTGGCTCATGGCTTCATAGCTCATGTCTGGGCTGTGGGGGCTATCACCATGGTTCCGAGCATCCACTGTCAGCACCTGGGGAGTGAGTGTGGGAGGGTGGCAGAGCTGGCATCCACGTTTGGGGCAGAGACAGCCAAATGCCTGGCAGGGCCTGTAGGTCAGGGGGGTGGGGCCTGGGGACAGATCCTGATGAAGGTAAGAGGGCCCAGGTCCCAGGCACAGTCCCCAGAGAAGTCCCAACAGGTATGACCACGTCTCTGAAGGTCTGGCCAGGCTGGGTGGTAAGCCCAGAGGTGGTCAGGAAGAAGCTCCAAGAATTTCCAAGACTTGGAGCAGAGAGGGATGACAACTGGAGGAGGTGATGAGCTTCCTGGCGAACAAGCAGGGGTGTGTTGGCACTTAGCGATTGCACAGTGGCACCCAGCTGGGTTGTGGAGCACGCACGTGTAGGTGTGTGACAAGTGCGAGGAATGGAAGGATGGAGCAATCAATGCTGGTCAATCCCTGGCCTTCCTGGGCCTCCACCTTTAGAAGGCCAACTCCTCCCCCCTTCATTTCTGCTGTTCTTCATTTCGGTCACCCTCCCCTCCAGGAAACCTGCCACTCGGCGGGCACCACCCGGCCCCCTCAAACCCCGCCCTAGGTCCCGCCCTCGCCGGATCCCTCCCTCCCGGAAGCTCACCCTCCGGCCTGTCTGCTGCGCCAGGGCCTTGGCGATGGAGTTGAAGTTGGTTTTGCAGCCGAAGAGCCCGTGCAGAAAGACGAGGGCTGGACGGGCCGGCTCCCCGTCCAGAAGCGTGTAGGAAAGCCGCAGCGGCCTGGCGGGGGGCGGTTAGGGGTGGGGGAGGTTGAGCCGGAGGGGAAGGGATATGGGGGCCCGGGAGGGGACGGGGCCCGGGAGGGGACGGCTTCCCATCCGGCGTCCTTGACTGACCTAGGCTCGGCGCCACCTCCATTGCCGCTGCCGCTGGGTGCGACGGACACCCCCGGAAAGCTGGGGCAGGAGGGGCCGGGTCTCCCAAAGGGGAGCCTCCAGGCCCGGGCCCAGCGCAGCATGCCCGGGAGCCGCTGGGCCTGGGAGCCGCGGCCTGGCGCCCACCTCGTGATCGGCGCCCCGCCCCCGCCCCGCGCCCCGCCCCGCGCCCCGCCCCGCGCCCCGCCTCCGCCCCGCGCCCCGCCTCCTTCCCACCGTAGCCCCACCTGCAGCCCGGGCTCCGCCCTCCCCCCGCCCCCCGCGTCCTCTCACGCCTTCCGTCACGTTCCCTTACGTAATCCTAGAGAACTGTCGGTCTCCCCAGCTCCTCCCACGGCGCCATGACGTCACCCCGCGGCGTCCCCGTCCTCCGCTGCTGCGGCTGCCCCGCCCCCCGCGAGGCCCCGCCCCCCGCGAGGCCCCGCCCCCCGCGAAGCCCCGCCCGCCGCTCGCGCGGAGCAGGTGGCTAGCAGGCCCTAAGACCCCGGAATCCGTCTGGGAATGCCGTTCGCTCCCGGCGGCCGTGGGGCAGGTCTTTGGCCAGCCGAGAACGCCCTGGCTTGGCCCGCGCCCGGCCCCGCACCTGTCCTGTTCCTCTGCCCTCACGCTCCGCTGGGGAGGTGTATCCTTCTGGGCCGCCGGCGGGGGCGAGAGGCGCCAGGACTGGCTCTCGACGTTGGGGCGCCAGCCTGGAGGCCTATTAGGCCTCCTGAAGTCATCTATTGTAGAAAGAGCTAGAAGGGACTCTAGAGGTCACCTCCACATCCCCCTTTACAGATGGGGAAACACCTGCATAGGGGCCAGTGACTTGTCCAAGGGGCAGAGCTAGCCCCCCCCTACTCAGGCAGGTCTCCTGTTCCTCGTGTGAGCCACGGTGCGAGTCAGGATCAAACCCCAGCCAGGTGTTCTGATCGGGTGAGGGGATTTGCTCAGCTGAGCTGACACTGCTCAAACCAGCAGAGAAATGAACAATGCTCTCAGGCCTGAACTCAGCGCCTCCTGCAGGTAAAATGCCTCCCTTTGGAACCCTGGCCTGCTGCCATCTCCCTGATCTGGAGTGGTGGTGGCAGGAAGGCATTGTTTGGGGGGTCTCCGCTGGCAACATCCTTCGGTTTTCAGAGTCACTGCCCTTTCTCCAGCCGACTTAATCATAGCATTCCTCGGCTAACCTTTAGGGACTCCCCAGCCCTGAAGTTGAGAGTGGAAACTTCATCATAGCTTTCCAAGCCTCCCCCAGACTGATCCTACTTGCCCACCTGTAGTCTCCATTCTCTTACTCCTCAACCAGGCACGTTTAAGAACTACACTGCACACCTTCCTTTAGATCCCCCCCACTCACCCCTGCTGGGGATGCTGTGAGCGATTCCCAGATAGGCAATTGCCCAGTTTTTTTTTTTTTAATCTTTAAAATTTTTATTTGTCTTATTTTTAAAGGTACATATATTGCAAAAAAAGTTACTTTAAAAAATATAAGAGGTTCCCATATACCCCACTCCACCCTCCCACAATTGCCCAGTTTTATGCATCTTTTGTCATTGCAATCTCCTCCTCAAGCTTTCCCAGATTTCCCCGCTTGAAATTAATTTCTTCCACCCAAGTTCTTAAAGCATTGGTTGGAGTCTGTGTATAGTGTTATAGAACTGGCCTTGGCCATGCCCGCCACAGGCTGGCAGCTCCTGGGGATGGGGGCTACATTTAATCCATCTGGTGCAAAGTGCATCTGATGCAAAGTGCAATCATTTATTGGATTATCATGGAGAGGTTCAGGGCATGAGCTGAGGCTAGGTGAAGGTTCACCTGGTGGCTGAGCCAGAGCCCCTTTCGGCAGATAACACCTGGGCCAGCCTCTCTCCCACCTCCCCTGCCTCTCCCTCACTAATGCAATGACCGGTCCTGAGTCAGCCTGGGGACCCAGGTGTTTTGTTCTTTTCTGAGGCAGGCTCTGGAGTCACTGGGGACTCTAAACACACCAGGTGGTGGGATGATTGTCAGCACAGTCATTAGGGGAGCCATGAGGACACCTGAGCCCTGGGTGGGGGCCGGGGCTCGCCTGGGAGGGGTCCTTGGAGATGACCAAACAAGGTGTTTTTCTCGAGTTGGTGGATGAGGGTGACTGGGGTTGACACAGTCTCGATGACGCAGGTGGCTTTCATTTCAAAGAGCCCCCCCCCCCATGCCCACCCCCACCTGCATAGCGTCTAGCCAGGTAACCTGAGCCTGGCTCAGGACCCCTGACCATCTGCTGAGGAGCCAAAGAGCCCTGGGTTGAGGGCAGAAGCAGCCTTGAGGGGTCCTCAGAGTCCCCTCAGTCATGTCACGTGGTTGGCGAGGGCCTGCTTGAGGTTTCCACAGAACAGCCAGAGACGCTGGGGAGTAGGGGAATGGGGGGGGTGGGCGGGGGGCTGCTGCTACCTGGGGACTCTGGTGACGTTCTATTGGGGAGGGGTCATCCCGGGGCTTCCCACTCCTCCCCGAGGGGCCAGTGCTCTGGCTGTTCATTGTCGGGGGTTTCCCTCTTGGGGGGTGTCAAGCCACAGTGGAGCCCCTCATCGGCCGGACGCGGCGGGGAGAAGTGCGGATGCAGAGACAGCGCCCCTTTTCCCAGCAGTGCCAACCTTCCCACGAGGCGGGACCGTCGTCTGAGCCCTGTTGTTCTTGCGCACATGGAGACCAGGGAGGCGCAGGCGCTGGCTCCAAACCCCGTAGCGGCGAGTGGCCCGGCCGCATTCCTTCCCGGCGCGGGGACTCCCGGTGCAGTGCTCCGTGGATTTCATCGCGGCCCTAGGGCCCAAGGGCAGGGGCCCGCGGCGGCGGCGGCGTGGCAGGGGTTAAGGCGGGGAGGCGGCGGGTGTCCTGTAACCGCACCTGGCCCAGTATCGGTCACGTGGCCGGGGTTTCACCTGCCCCGCTGAGCAGGGACAATCAGGCTGCTTGTTCCGCGGCCGGTCGCCTGGGTGACGGGAGTGCGCCTGCGGAGGTCACCGGGGCAAATTCCTGCGGGTCGCCCGGGCGGGGCAGGGGGCTCAGCCGCGCGGAGCCGGGCGGCGCCGGCGGGGCGCCCCCTCGAGGGTCCCCGTGGGGCTGTCGGCAGGGGGCCCCTCTGTTTCTCCGCTCCCAGCCCGCCTCCCGCTCAGCCCGTCCTCTCTTCCCAGGTTCAGAAGCCCGCTTCCACGTGCCGGCATTCTCGGGCCATTACCTCGCTTAATCCGCGCGCAGCCTTTCCCACGTGGGAAAGGTAATCCCCCGGTCGGTTAACTGCGTGCGCCTCCCCCAGGACTGGCGCCTCCTTCCTTCCTTCTACAACCAGCAGATACCTGTGGAACCTCTGCTACGTGCCAGACACCTTTCTGGACGCAGAGGTGAACAAAGCAACTCATTAACCCACCCGTAGCAATGGATTCCGTGGAGTGTGTTTGTTTACTTCAGGGCAGGGCAGGGAGGCCCCTGGGGACCGGGAGCAGAAGATGGGCACTGACCCTCAGATACCAGGGCCTCTGCAGCCCCAGGCCCACCTGGCGCCCTGCCCTGCCCTCCCACCTGGCCCCCAGATGCATCTTCTCACGCTCTCACTCCTCTGCTCCAGAACTCCGCTAGGCCCTGCCTGCTTACGGTGACACTCGTCAGTTGTTACCTGCAGATTCGTGCCTGTCACTGTACCCCAGTATCAACAGTCTCTGCACACACACAGGTGCTCACGGGGGTGGCTGAGGGAGTCTGTGCATTTAGAAACCCAGCAACCTCCTCTCCCTGGAGAAATCCCAGCCTCTGCGGTCCAATCCAGTCCCACCTGCCTGAAAATGGCAGCCTTTCTTTATTGAGCACCTACTAGGAGGTTGGGGGTGCAAGAATGAGGCCAGATCAACTCAGACTTTCAACCTGGTGGGGAAGATACTAAGAGGAGTGTAATTGTACATTGAATAAATGGGAGAGCATCCAACCCCAGGATCAGATAAGGTGGCTCTGAAGAAGTGATGCTTGAATGGAGATCTGAGGGATGAGTAGGAGTGGGCCAGGTGAAGGGGTCATGGGTGGAGGGCGGCGTTCCAGAAGTGGGAACACCATGTGCAGTGGACCAGCCATCCCATTTCCCAAAGCAGACTCTACAGGGTCCTTCTACTCCAGCCTCCCCCGCCCCATCCAGTTCCTCTAGTTCTGAGTTCTGTTGGTTTTTATCTTCCAAATAGCTCTGCTAGCTACCCAGTTCTCTCCATCTCCATGGCCCCCATCAGTCCCACTAGTCCCCACTGCCTGCCCTTGGAACTTGTCTATTTTGGCCCCTCCAGTCAGTGCCCCTCTTGGTCATCGGCATCCTCTTTTGAAAACATGTATTTATTTATTAATATGCTTTGTTCCTCCCCTTCTGTTTTCTGTGCCCATTCCCCTGGGGTGGATGTGGGAGGCCAAAGAGTGGGAGAGCTGGTTTGGGCCTTTGCGTCTCCAAAGCTGAAGCCCTTAGGGAAAGGAAATGTCTCTGCAGAGCCTTTGGCCAGGAATGGCAGAGGTCTGCCACCTGCCTCCTGGCAGGTCCTCTGAGGAATGGCTTATGGGCGAGGCAGGAGAACAGCGGGCAGCCTCACAGAACTCTTCCTCTCCCCAGCCCAGAGCAAAAGCTGTGCAGAGCCAAGGACTGGAGGGGCCAAGGAGACAGGACGACGGGCCTCTCAGCAGTGACCACAGCTTTCCAAGGGCTGAAGGCTGTCGGTCCTCTCCCTCTCCCTCCATCCTCGCCGCCTCCTTCCCTCTCCACCTACAGCAAACTTGGCCCTGGTTAATATCCCAGAATTGTGGCCCCATCTCTGGAAGACTGAAGTTTAACTTGCTTCCAGCTGCTTTGGCAGAATGGGGCATCAGGGATGGAAACTGAGATGGATTACAGACAATAATGGGGGAAACGGACATGGCTCAACTGATAGAGCATCTGTCTACCATATGGAGGGTCCAGGGTTTGATCCCCAGGGCCTCCTGACCCATGTGATGAGCTGGCCCATGCGCAGTGTGGTGTGCAAGGAG
This sequence comes from Dasypus novemcinctus, assembly GCF_030445035.2. Lineage (NCBI taxonomy): Eukaryota > Metazoa > Chordata > Mammalia > Cingulata > Dasypodidae > Dasypus > Dasypus novemcinctus. Next base: position 18,442,073 of record NC_080695.1, read on the forward strand.
TGCCATGCCACTCAGACATACCTGCGTAGGGGAGCCCCACCTGCAAGGAGTACACCTCACAAGGAGAGCTGTCCTGCACAAAAAAAGTGCAGCCTGCCCAGGAGTGGCACCACACACACACAGAGCTGATGCAGCAAGATGACACAAAAAAAGGAGACCCAGTTTGCCAGTGCCACAGGATAATGCAAGTGGACACAGAAGAACACACAGCGAATGGACACAGAGAGCAGACAATGGAAGGGGGGGTGTAGGGGAGAGAAATAACTAAATCTTTACAGAAAAAAAAGAAAAGGGAAGCGGACTTGGCCCAGTGGTTAGGGCGTCTGTCTACCACATGGGAGGTCTGTGGTTCAAACCCCGGGCCTCCTCGACCCGTGTGGAACTGGCCCATGCACAGTGCTGATACGTGCAAGGAGTGCCATGCCACGCAGGGGTGTCCCCCGCGTAGGGGAGCCCCACGTGCAAGGAGTGCGCCCCATAAGGGGAGCCGCCCACCACGAAAGAAAGTTCAGCCTGCCCAGGAATGGCGCCGCACACACAGAGAGCTTACACAACAAGATGACACAACAAAAAGAAACACATATTCCCGTGCCACTGACAACAACAGAAGCGGACAAAGAAGAATACACAGCAAATAGACACAGAGAACAGACAACTGGGGGGGAGGGGAGAGAAATCAAATAAATAAATCAATCTTAAAAAAAAAAAGAATGGAATTGCACATCAAAATTTGTGGACTGACATCCGTAATTGCCACAACTCCGTGCATACAACTTTCTTTTAAAATCAACAATTCAATACAATTCATTCAACAAATATTTACCAAACTCCTGCTAATGCCAAGTACAATACTTAGTGCTAGGGATATAGCAATTACATAGCCCTATTCTGCAAGGAACATGGGACTGTGGTGGGGAGACAAGCCATACACAAATATACAGATAAATATGTAAGGGTAAATTGTGGTAAGTTCAGTCAGCAGGGTGCTGTGTTTGGTCATAAGGGAGACAGGTAATATTAGGTAGGGTGCTAAGGGAAGGACTCAGGTAAGGTGAAACCTGAAGGATAAGGAGGCAGGTATGTGAACAGCAGGGGGAAAGTTCTAGGCAGAGGGAAGAGTATATGCAAAGGCCCTGAGGTAGGAAAGACCTCGATGTGTTAGAAAAACAGGGAGGAAGGCAGTAGGAGCTGGAGCAGAGAAAACAAGTGGAGAAAGGCGCATGTGAGGTAGAAGTGAGCTGGGGATGGATGAGGCAGACATTTTTAAAGGACTGACTGTCTGGGGTGGGAGCAGGCAGAGGGTGGAGAGGAGGGAAGGAGAAGGAGAGGAAGGAAAGACAGTGAGAAGGCTATTGCATCATCCAGGTGACACATGATGGAAGGTGACTGGGAGAGGTAGAGTTAAGGTTTATTCTGGACTTAGAATCAACAGGGGTTGCTGAAAAATTGGCTGGTTGGGAGGTGGTGGTGGGGGGGAGGCAGAGGAAGAAATCAAGGACAACTCCCAGGAACCTGGAATGAGCACAGGGGTGGGTAGTTGTGCAGTACTGAGCTGGGGGAGGTGGGACAGGACTATTTTTTCCTCTACAGGTGATGGGGTCTAGGGTGCATGTTAAGTTTGAGATGCCCATGAGATATAACAGTTAACATTTATTGAGCATTTAATATGTGTCAGGAACTGTTCGTTATGTCCATGAACTCAATTCTCATAATGACTGTGAAAGAGTACATGTGTTATTTAGGATGCCCCCTTAGTAGATGAGAGGATGGAGACAGCTTGGCTAACTAACTCCTCAAGATCACCCAACTCGGAAGCTGCAGCAAGGATCCCATCCCCCGTGGCTGGGCTCCGGAGGCCATCCTGTTAGCCACTGCCCTCTCGTGCCTCCTGGCATTCAAGGAGGCACCTGGCTGTGTGAGTGGGGAGCTTGGGGACAGCTGGACGTGTGCCTGGAGAGCTTGGGGGAGAGGCTCTGGATCTAGAGGAGGTTAAAGCCATGGGAGTGGGCGCAATCATCAAAGGTGAGTGCATTGGTGAGAGGAGCGAGCCCAGGACCGAGATCACCTGGAGTCAGGACCCCGGAAGGGAGATGGGGAAGGAGTGGGCAGAGAGGGAGGCCGAGGGCCCGTGAGTGGGGGGTATACAGGGTGGGAGAGGATAGCGGGTGCTGAGCAGGAGGGGCAGCCAACTAGGTCTAAAGCTGCTGAGAGACTGAGTAAGATCCTGCTGGCCACGGCGGCCGGGGGCCAGTGGTGACCTTGCCAATACAGCTCTTGTGGAATGGTGGGGGCGGGGGCAGACAGGAGGCGCTGAGAGGCACAGGGGTGCCAAGAAGTGAAGTCAAGGGGTGAGACGCCTCTTGGGGGGAGGGGGGCGGGGAAGGAGGTGGCACCTGTTTGGGGATATGAATAAGGCAACATTATTTATTTTTAAGATGGGAGATACCCAATCATGTTTATGTGTTGATGTGAAGGATATACGGAGAGGGAGTGGAGTCTGATAATGCAAGAGCAAGGGAATTTCTGACGGTTATTTTTCCATGTCAATATGGATCTATCGCATTCTTTTTTGGTAGGTCCCAGGGCCAGGGATTGAACCCGGGACCTCGTATATGGGAAGCCTGCACTGAACCACCGAGCTACCCTGGCTTCCCTGCCTCATTCTTTTAAAAAACTTTTTATGATGAAAAATTTCAGACATATATGAGGGGAAAGAGAATGGTATAAGGAACCCCCATGTAATCACCACCCAACTTCATCAACGAGCAGCTCCTGGTCAGTCCTGGTTCATCTGTGCCCCCACACTTCTCCCCTCCCCGCTGCGTTATTTTGGAGGAAATCTCAGGCATCATAAAATTTCATAAACATCTCTATGTTTTCTCGTAAAGGTAAGGACTGCTTTTTTTTTTTAATCCATAAATCACAATTTCATTTTCACACCTTACAAGGCAATAATCGCTTAATATTCTCCGTTATACAGTCTGTTCAAATTTCCAATGGTCTCATAAATGCCAATAAACTTGATTTTAACAGTTTGAGCCAGGAACCAATAAGGCCCACGATATGGCTCATGGATAGGTTTCTTGTTTTATCTACAGGTTCCCCCAACATCTATTTTTTTCTTCTTGAAGTTTTTTGTTGTTGTTGTTGAACCCAGTTGTTTGTCCTGGAGTTCTCCACATTCTGGATTTTTCTGATGGCATTCTGAATTTAATATGTTCCCTTTTTGGCACATCCTGCAAATTGCTTTCGGATCCAGAAAATCGATCAGATTGTGGTTTGATTTTTTTTTTCCAAGACCACTTCATAGCACATATACTTGATTCTTTTTATGGCACCAGAGTTGTATTGGCTTACACTTTGGCTGGAAATGTATGTCATACTGGCTCAAGCAGGAAGAAAGGTTGTATCTCCCACAATCAGGGGTCTAGAAGAAGGAGTCAGCGAGAGGGCGGACCCCAGGGAGGGGACAGTTACTGGATCAAAAAATATTTCCAGACCTCCAGGTTCCTCCTCTCCAAACCGGTGTCCTCATCGTTGGCTTCTTCCTCAGGCTGCTTCCCACTGCGGTTCGAGCTGGTGACACAGTTCCAGGTCTCCCCACCAGACACGACAAGGTCCAGGGGAAGACAGGGATGGTCTCCTTAGGAGCTGGAAGGTGAGCCCTGCAGCCACCAACCACTTCCCCCAGTCTCATTGGCTGGAACGGTCACATGGCCACTCTAAACCAATCCCTGTCGAGGGAAGGAGACCATCCCGGTTGGCTTCGTCTCAGCAGGGTTCACCTCTGGAGCTGGGGATGGGGTCTGTTCTGATTATCTGTTGCTACGTCAAATGAATCTCCTGGATCCCTGCACATAGTATGAGTATTTCTGAACAATATTACCTAGAAGTAGAATTGCTGGGCCTAAGAGTATTTTATATTTGTAGGGGACTTTACTTTTTATCGAAACGGGCAAATTGTCTTCTACAATGGTTGTATCAATATCTATTTCACCAGCAGGGGAAGAGGGAACGCAAAGAGGTGAGGGAGTGCAGTGGTTAACAATCTGGGCTCTAGCGGGCAGAATGCCTGGGTTCAAAGCCCAGCTCCTCTGTTTAATATCTGTGTGAACTTTGGGCAAATAGTTTAGCAACTCTTGTCTCAGTTTTCTTATCTCTAAGATGGAGATAGTAATTATAGTAACACTATTCACCTAACACTTGCACTCAACCACTGTTAGTTCTAATATTTTTCTCTCAGACTTTCACTACCAGTGGAGATTAGCGACATGCTCGTTCTTATCCCACGTCCATTCTCTGCCCTTCTCGGGGGCTCTGGGAGGCTGGGTGTCCTTCAGAGGCGGCGCCAGCCTGGCCTTCTGGCTTCTGAGGGTGAGAAGAGAGAGACGAGCCCTTTGTCTTTCCCGTTCCTTCCCTGGTTAGCTGCGGTTCCAGCAGAGCTTGTCCTTCTACAGCCTTCTACTGTCCTGTAATCCTTTTTCTGTGGCTCCATCTCTCACTCTGGCTCTTGGAAGTTGGTTTCCTGTCCTTGCTTCTTCAGGTTTATGGGTGGTAATTCCTCCAATATTGATATTTCCTTGATGCCTCAATTGAATCCCAGAACTATACCTCTGGACATAATCCCTTCAATAAAGTCTCTTAAAATCCCAGTGTGCGGGGAGGTTTTCTGCTGGGCCCTTGTTGATACAATTTCTCTTTAAAGTTTGCTAATCTCAAAGGAAAAACACAATCTTGCTTAATTTAGAGAAATCAGAGAAATCTCATTTAATAGAGACGTTCTGTACCTTCTCAAAAGTTTATTGGCCTAAATAGTTCTTTTTTTATAACTGCTTTTTTTTTATCTTTTAATTTTTTAAATTCATTTTGTAAAAATATTACATTCAAAAAATATGAGGTCCCATTCAACCCCACCACCCCCACCCCACCGCTCCCCCCCCCCCCCCCAGCAATACTCTCTCTCATCATCATGACATATCCATTGCATTTGGTAAGTATATCTCTGGGCATCGCTGCACCTCATGGTCAGTGGTCCACATCATAGCCCATACTCTCCCACGTTCCATCCAGTGGGCCCTGGGAGGATCTACAATGTCCGATAATTGTCCCTGAAGCACCACCCAGGACAACTCCAAGTCCCGAAAACGCCTCCACATCTCATCTCTTCCTCCCATTCCCCGCACCCAGCAGCCACCATGGCCACTTTTCCCACACCAATGCCACATTTTCTCTGTGGACCTTGGATTGGTTGTGTCCATTCCACATCTATGTCAAGAGGAGGCTTAGATTCCACATGGATACTGGATGCAATCCTCCTGCTTTCAGTTGTAGGCACTCTAGGCTCCATGGTGTGGTGGTTGACCTTCTTCAACTCCATGTTAGCTGAGTAGGGTAAGTCCAATAAATCAGAGTGTAGGAGCTGAAGTCTGTTGAGGCTCAGGGCCTGGCTATCATATTGTCAGTCCAGAGATTCAAATCCCCTAGATATATCTTAAACCCTAGCACCAACTACAATTCCAGTAAAGTAGCATGAAAGCCTTGTGAAAAGAGATCCCATCTGTGTCCAGCTCCATCACGCAGAAACACCAACTCCAAAGAAGGGCCAACTGACATGGCAGTGAACCTCATTTGCCATGACCATAGAACCTGTGGGTCTCTTTAGCCCTCAAAAGAACCAATACCTGGGGTTGTATCTACTTTATCTGTCTCTGAGACTCTGCTCAGGTGTGCATAAGGGCAATCCTTCTGACATCCTCCAGACTCTTTTTTAGAGACTCATAGCCATATAAACTCATTTCTCCTTTCCATTTCCCCCTTGATTTAGGTCAAATAGCATTTTTAACTCCTGTTATTATATGTAGACAGGGATATTCTGCTGGTCCGCATTGAACCTTTAATTCAAGGTCATTTTCTACTTGCATCATCAGTTGGTACTTGGCAGTGATCCCTCGGTGCCAGGGAGGCTCATCCCCGGGTGTCATGTCCCACGCTGGGGGGAAGGCATTGCATTTACATGCTGAGTTTGGCTTCGAGACTGGCCACATTTGAGTAACATGAAGGCTGTCAGGAGGAAACTCCTAGGCACAGTGCTGCTCTAGGCCTTGTTCTTATTTCAGGCATATAGGCTCACAAGCATAGTCTTTAGTATCAGGGGCTTACTGTTGGATCCTCATTCCTTCCTGGTCCTTACCGTTGCACCTGGGGGAGTGCCGCTGCTCCCCTAGGGACCACGACAGAGCACCCCTGGCCAGGAACCCAGTACCCCCCCAGCTGTTGTTTTTAATTGTTTCCACTATGAGTATATCCAAACATTACCATGCACCCTGGACATATGCCCTGTATAACTCCCTGTCAACCATATATCACCTGTCAATAACATCCTATACCAGTATTCCTCCGCTGCCATTGTTGAACCACTCTGTGATCCAAAACTTCCTGAAAAGTGAAGCCCAATATAATGTCAGGATCCCTTACTAGTAAAATGGAATATAGCGATGGGTTTAAAGGTTAGATGTAGAATACGTATTGATTTGGAAAAATTCTACATCCTATCTTTTTCTTTTCTTTTTTCCTAATTATTGAGCTTCTCTTCACAAGAGCACTAGATCACAGTAATTCATATATACAATATACAGTACTCCCACACATCCACCATAAAACCTTTTCCCTTCCACAGCGATATTCTTATAACTTATTCATATCATATTTACTTAAACTGATGTACAGACTCTGAGACAATCGCTTTCAAACAAGGTGACATCTGTGCTTACATTGTGGTCCATAATTTAGGATATACAGTTTTCTAAATTTTTAGTTATCCTATGTTTTACATTATGGTTTACATTATTAGTCTGTCATCCCCTATATGTTTATGGTGTAATATTACATGTTTTATATCCATCCTTGTGTACTCTCGCGAAACTCCTCTCTTACCCCCACAATTACCTTGGTTCCATCCATTCAACATCCATTTTCCCCTCCCCTTGGGGCCCACAGTGACAGCCAATCTCCATTTCCCGAGGAGCCACATCCAGAGATACTTGCAACAGTGTTCAGAGCCTGACTTGCTCAACTGCCCTAATGCCCTGGGAGCCATCCTTTCTCTCGAGAGATACAGTTCCCTCTATTTGATGGCATTAGTCCTCCCCAGGATGTGGGTCCACCCCCACTCTCACTACTTGGGTCTCTACCCAATGGTACAACCCACCCTGGCAAAATGAGCATTCAGACATCCCCCAGGAGTCCATCCCACGTCAGACCATCCCCTCCGAGCATCCTAAACAGGTAACCCTCCTAATTATATTTTGATACGATTTTCTCAGCATTTACTCTTAACCAACACCTGACACTCTCCTATGTTCATATGTTGCCCCTCTCTCCCCCCAATTTTTGGGCAATATTACCCATCCACCCACCCATCCCCAGCCCCCCTCAAACCCGCAAAGCCCCACCCAAAGGCAACCCCTTGCCCCCATTTTATCTCTTCTTTGTGCTCATACTTACCACCAGCTCATCATAGATTCCACCCCTGCAGACGTCGACTCACATCCTTCCTCCACCCCCCGATTTCCTGTAAGCCTATCTTCCAGTCTCTAGCTCTCTGAGGCAGCTCGCTTATTTCATATCATTGAGGTCATGTAGTATTTGTCCTTCAATGCCTGGGTTGGTTCACTCAACATAAGGTTCTCAAGATTCATCCATGTTATCACGTGTGTTTGTAATGTATTTATTCTTATAGCCAAGTAGTATTCCATTGTATGTATATACCACATTTTATTGATCCACTCATCTGTTGATGGGCATTTGGGTTGATTCCAACTTTTGGCGATAGTGAACAATGCTGCTATGAACATTGGTGTACATATATCGGTTTGTGTCCTCGTTTTCAGTTCTGCTGGGTATATACCCAGCAGTGGTATTGCTGGGTCATATGGCAAATCTATGGTTAGTTTTTTGAGAAACCACCAAACTGTCCTCCAGAATGATTGGATCCTTCTGCATTCCCACCAGCAGTGGATGAGTGTTCCCCTTTCTTCACATCCTCTCCAGCATTTGTATTCTTCTGTTTTTTTCATAGCTGCCAATCTTATGAGAGTAAGTTGGTATCTCATTGTAGTTTTAATTTGCATTTCCCTGATAGCTAGAGATTTGGAGCATTTTTTCATGTGCTTTTTAGCCATTTGTATTTCTTCTATGGAGAAGTGTCTGTTTAAATCTTTTTCCCATTTTTTAAATGGGTTGTTTATCTTTTTATTTTCAAGATATATGAGTTCTTTATATATGCAAGTTATAAGTCTCTTATCAGATATATGGTTGCCAAATATTTTCTCCCATTGTGTGGGTTCCCTTTTTACTTTCTTGACAAACTCCTTTGAGGTGCAGAAGGCTTTAATTTCGAGGAAGCCCCATTTATCTATTTGTTCTTTTGCTGCTTGTGCTTTTGGTGTGATATTCATGAAGCCATTTCCTATTACAAGGTCCTGTAGATGTTTCCCTACACTGCTTTCCAAGGTCTTTATGGTCTTGACTCTTATATTTAGGTTTTTGATCCATCTTGAGTTGATCTTTGTATAAGGTGTGAGATGGTAATCCTCTTTCATTCTTTTACATATGGATATCCAGTTCTCCAGGCACCATTTCTTGAATAGGCCATTCTCTCCCAGTTGAGAGGGTTTGGTGGCTTTATCGAATATTATATGGCTATATATATGAGGTTCTATATCAGAACTTTCAGTTCGATTCCATTGGTCTGTGTGTCTCTCCTTATGCCAATACCATGCTGTTTTCACTACTGTAGCTTTGTAGTATGTTTTGAAGTCAGGAAGTGTGATTCCTCCAATTTCGTTTTTCTTTTTCAATATGTCTTTGGCTATTCGGGGCCTCTTTCCTTTCCAAATGAATTTCATAGTTAGTTTTTCTAGTTCCTTAAAGAAGGTTGTGTTGATTTTTATTGGGATTGCATTGAATGTGTAGATCAGTTTCGGTAGGATAGACATCCTATCCATGAACAAGGAATATTCTTCCATTTATTTAGGTCTTCTTTGATTTCCTTGAACAGTCTTGTATAGTTCTCAGTGTGTAAGTTTTTTACATCTTTAGTTAAATTTATTCCTAAATATTTGATTTTTTTATTTACTATTGTAAATGGTATTTGTTCTTGATTTCCTCCTGATCTTGCTCATTATTGGTGTACAAAAATGCTACTGATTTTTGCGCATTGATCTTATAACCTGCGACTTTACTAAACTCATTTATGAGTTCTAGAAGCTTTGTTGTATATCTCTCAGAGTTTTCTATGTATAGGATCATGTCATCTGCAAATAATGAAATTTTGACTTCTTCCTTTCCAATTTGAATGCCTTTTATATCTGGTTCTTGCCTCAGTGCTCAAGCAAGTACTTCTAAGAAAATGTTAAATAGAAGGGGAGACAATGGGCATCCTTGTCTTGATCCTGACTTTAGAGGGAAGGATTTTAGGATTTCTCCATTGTAAACAATGTTGGCTGTAGGTTTTTCATATATACTTTTTATCATGTTCAAAAAATTTCCTTGTATTCCGATCTTTTGGAGTGTTTTTATCAAGAAAGGGTGCTGTATTTTGTCAAATGCTTTTTCTGCATCTATAGATATAATCATGTGATTTTTTCCCTTCAATCTGTTTATATGGTGTATTACATTGATTGATTTTCTTATGTTGAACCATCCTTGCATACCTGGAATGAATCCCACTTGGTCGTGGTGTATAATTCGTTTAATGTGTTGTTAAATACGATTAGCAAGTATTTTGTTAAGTATTTTTGCGTCTAGGTTCATTAGAGAAATTGGTCTGTAATTTTCCTTTCTTGTGGTGTCTTTGTTTGGCTTTGGTACTAGGGTAATGTTGGCATCATAGAAGGAGTTAGGCAATGTTCCTTCTGTTTCGATTTTTTGGAATAATTTCAGCAGCATTGGTGTTAGTTCTTTCCAGAATGTTTTGTAGAATTCACCTGTGAAGCCGTCTGGCCCTGGGCTTTTCTTAGTTGGGAGGTTTTTAATGACTGATTCTATCTCTTTACTTGTGATTGGTTTGTTGAGATCATCAATTTCTTCTTTCGTGGGAAACGGACTTTGGCCCAGTGGTTAGGGCATCCGTCTACCACATGGGAGGTCCGCGGTTCAAGCCCCAGGCCTCCTTGACCCATGTGGAGCTGGCCCAAGCGCAGTGCTGATGTGCGCAAGGAGTGCCGTGCTACACAGGGGTGTCCCCCGCGTAGGGGAGCCCCACGCGCAAGGAGTGCACCCATAAGGAGAGCCGCCCAGCGCGAAGGAGGGAGCAGCCTGCCGAGGAATGGCGCCGCCCACACTTCCTGTGCCGCTGACGACAACAGAAGCGGACAAAGAAACAAGACGCAGCAAAAAGACACAGAAAACAGACAACGGGGGGAGGGGAGGGGAATTAAATAAATAAAAATAAATCTTTAAAAAAAAATTTCTTCTTTCATCAATATGGGCTGCTTATGTGTTTCTAGGAATTTGTCCATTTCCTCTGAATTGTCATTTTTGTTGGAATATAGTTTTTCAAAGTATCCTCTTATGATAGTCTTTATTTCTGTGGGGTCAGTGGTGATATCTCCTTTCTCATTTCTTATTTTGTGTATTTGCATCTTCTCTCTTTTTTTCTTTGTTAATCTCGCTAAAGGTTTGTCAATTTTGTTGATCTTCTCAAAAAACCAGCTCTTGGTCTTGTTTATCTTTTCAAGTGCTTTCTTATTTTCTATTTCATTTAGTTCTGCTCTTACCTTTGTTATTTCTTTCCTTCTTCTTCCTGTTGGATTACTTTGTTGTTTTTTTTCTAATTCCTCCAAATGTGCAGTTAGTTCTTCAATTTTTGCTCTTTCTTCTTTTTTGATATATGAATTTATGGCTATAAATTTCCCTCTCAGTACTGCTTTTGCTGCATCCCATAAATTTTGGTATGTTGTGTTATCATTATCATTTGTTTCAAGGTAGTCGTTGATTTCTTTTGAGATTTCCTCTTTGACCCACTGTTTATCTAAGAGTGTGCTGTTTAATTTCCAAATCATGGTGTGAAATCTGGGCCTCTGACCCTTGCAAATTTCCAGCTTCACTCCACTGTGGTCAGAGATATTATTTTGTATGATTTCAATCTTTCTGAATTCACTAAGCCTTTCTTTGTGGCCTAGCATATGGTCTATCTTGGAGAATGATCCATGTGCGCTTGAGAAAAATGTATATCCTGCTGTGTTTGGGTGTAATGATCTATATATGTCTATTAGATCCATATAACTGCTTCTTTTTTGCCCATTTTTCTGTTGGATTGTCATACTATCCCTTACTAATTTGCAGGAACTCTTTTTTTTTTTTTAAGATTTACTTACTTACTAACCCCCTCCTTGTTTTTGAGCTTGCTGTCTGCTCTCTGTGTCTATTCACTGTGTGTTCTTCTGTGTCTGCTTGTCTTCTCTTTGGGTGGCACCGAGAACTGATCCTGTGACCTTCTGGAGTGGGAGAGAGATGCTGAATCGCTTGAGCCACCTCAGCATCCTGGTCTGCTGCGTCTCTTATTGTCTCTCCTCTGTGTCTCTTTTGTTGCGTCATCTCGATGTGCCAGCTCTCCACATGGGCCAGCTTGCCTTCACCAGGAGTTCCCAGGAATCAAACCCTGGACCTCCTATATGGTAGACAGGAGTCCAATCACTTGAGCCACATCCTCTTTCCTGCAGGAGCTCTTTTGATATTAGGTATGTTAACTCTCTTTTTCTGTTATATACAATGCAAATATTTTCTCTGTTTATTGCTTGTCTTCGAACTTTATTTTTCCCTCTATATTAATATTTTATATTTATGCAAACAAATCTGACAATATTTTAAAAAAATTCCTTATGGGTTTTGTTTCTTATATAGGAGGACTTTTCTTGCATCAATATTATAAAAATGCTTCCCCACATTTTCTTTTAGTTCTTTCATAGTTTTTTTTTCACATGAGATCTTTAATTACCATCTGGATTCCCAATGAATTGCCAACTCCCCAGTGATGGCAGGGTTTGGACAGGGAAAGGTGGCCTCAGGTAGAAGGAGGAAGGATGGTAAAAGGTGGACCAGCAGGGTTTGCTTGGGGAAGGGGCAGTGCAGGCCTGGGCTGCTAGGCTGAAGAATGTGCATGGAATCGCAACTCCACATTCCTGTGCACTGTTTTCCGACCTTCCCTCTTGCCGTTCCTGGATACGAATTTTCTGCTTCAATCAGGTTGACCTCCTGATCACACCCACCCATACCCTTTTTTTGCCCACCGCCTTGCATTTCAGTGACTCCCACCTGGAAACCTTCGCCCCTTAGTCCCTCCCATCTGAAACCTCCCTATTTTCAAGGCCTGGTTCAAGGACCCTTCCGTGAAGCCTTCCCAGCTGCAGCCCCTCATGACCTCTGAACTCTTCTAGAAACAACCTGCTGTTCCTCGAGTGCACATCAGACACAGTTTTCTTCTCTCAACTGCCCCACGGGCCTGAAGCTTGTCTCTGCTGCTGTGTTTCTCTGTGCTGGCCCTCTGCTTGGCTGGGGACATGCACAGGCGAGCAGGATGCTCAGGGGGCAGGAGAACAAGGCTCGAGGCGATGCCGGCATAGTGTGGCCAAGGTCGCAGGTCTTGCTGCCCAGGATTCTGCGGGAATTGGCTGGGTGTCAGGGGAGCTTGCCTCAGTTGAGACATGAAGTTGACCTCTCAGTTTGCCAAATGGGGTGCAACGAGGGTGAGGAAGCTGCCAGAAGGGTTTGTGCTGAGGCCCAGGGGCCTGAGTGTGCAGGGTTTTTTAAAAGATACTTAGATTACACAAATGTCACATCAAAAAATATAGGGGATTCCCATAAGCCCTGTTCCCCACGTCTCCCACACTTTCCCACATTAGCAACATCCTTCCTTAGAGAGGTACATTCATTGCAATTGATGAACACATTAAGCATGGATTAAAGTTTACATTGTCGTTTATACGCTCTCCCACTCAATTCCATAGGTTATAGCAAGATATAGAATGAGGGAAGCAGACTTGGCCCAGTGGTTAAGGCGTCTGCCTACCACATGGGAGGTCTGCGGTTCAAACCCCGGGCCTCCTTGACCCGTGTGGAGCTGGCCCATGCGCAGTGCTGATGCGCGCAAGGAGTGCCCTGTCATGCAGGGGTGTCCCCCGCATAGGGGAGCCCCACACACAAGGAGTGCGCCCCGTAAGGAGAGCACGAAAGAAAGTGCAGCCTGCCCAGGAGTGGCAGCCACACATGCGGAAGAATAGACATAGATTCCTGGTGCTGCTGACAACAATACAACAATGGAAGCAGACATGGAAGAACACCCAGTGAAGAGACACAAAGAGCAGACAAATTGTGGTGGGGGAAGGGGGAGATAATAAAAAATTATTGAAAAAAAAAGATATATAATGGTCTGCATCTGTCATTGCAATGTCATTTAGGACAATTTCCAAGTTCTGAAAATGCCCCCGTATTACACCTGCTTTTCCCTCTCCCTGCCTGAGTGCAGGGTTTTTGAGGAAATGAAGGATGGGGGGTGGGGAGAAGGGAGTGGGCAGTGGAAGTGGAGACCCAGAGGTCAGCCGGCTTATGTCATGGTGTCCGTGCGGGATGCTGAGAGCCGTGGGGTGGGGGCGGGGCCCGGAGGGCTTTAAGGAGGGTCAGGTCAGGTCAGGCAGGGCCAAGCTTGTGAGGTCACTCGGCTGTTCTGAGATTGGCAAGGGGCGAGCAGGGCTGGGGTGCGGAGGAGCCCGGAGGAGGCTGTTGTGGAAAGATGCTGCTGGCCCGGCCGGAGTCGGGCCGGTGCAGGTGGGGAACAAGAGGTGGACACGGCTAGAAGTCATGAGAAGGTGGTGGACATGGCTAGAAGTCACGAGAAGGCTGGCCTGGGCGGCCTGGGAGTTGCCAGGGGGCAGCCTCCTCGTGTCCTTAGTCCTGGCGGTGCTGTTGGGTCGTGCCTTCCTTGCGGGGGCTGAGACCCAGCAGGGACAGAGCCACGTCGTTCCTGGGCGGCGAGCACCAGAAGCCAGTGTCCCGGCGTGGCTGACCTTCAGCGGAGCGTTGGTGGGGAGGGAGAAGGAAGGGACGGTCTGTTCCTCCTGGCCGACCGCGGACCTTGAGGGAGCCACAATAAACGCTGTGTTTGTTTGATAAAGCACTTTCGGTTTGGCAGAGGAAGAGCTAGAACAGGTGTGGCAAGGCCCGGGTGGCCCGTGGCACAACGGGGGGGATGTGTGTGTGTGTGGGGGGACAGAGCCCCAGCGCCTGGCAGGGGGCTCCTGGGCTGTGGGTGCTGAGGAAGTGAGGGACTTTCTCACCACCCAGCCTTCTTGCTCATGCTCCCAAGTTCCCGCCGGCGCTGAATATACCAACTTGTTAACGGTCCAAAGGCACCGTCAGTGGAGCTGCTGCCGTGTGCCTAGCGTCAGGCCAGGTGCTTCTCCGGCACGCAGTAGGCCTTACCACTTTCCCGTGCTGGCCTGGGCTGGGTGCTGCAGACAGATGCCCAGAACAGTGTCCCTGGCGTTGGTGGAAAAAGCCTGACAAGAAGCAACACGACGATCTAGTGTCGTACGTGCTGGGATGGGGTGAGAAAGGGCCACGGGGGACCTCAGAGGAGGGCTTGGCTCACCACCCCCTGCTCAGCCCATGCGGTGCAGGCTGCCGTGCTCATACTCATTCTGCAGTGGAGGAAACTGAGGCTAGAGGTGTGAACTGCCCTGCTCACCTGCTCAGTCTGATTCTGGCTGATTTTCTTCTGTCTGGAGTGATAAGAATGAGACAAGCTAGTGGGGCCCTTGTATACCATCTGGTTCAGCTGATGGGGAAACTGAGGCCCGGGGTTATTACTGAGACAAGAAATGAGCGGCTAAGTGAGCCGGGCCTAGAAACCAGCTTTCCTGCTCCCCCGGCTCTTGGCGTCATAGGCCGATCTCCAGCCTTCCCAGATCTTCCCGGGGACGCCTGACCTGGGGCCCCCAGCTTGTGGACTGTGTGCTGCAGGCTGTCCCCTCTGCTTAGCCCTGGACTCTAGAAAGCAGAGGAAGAGAAGGGTCAGGCCCTGGAACAGGCAGGGATGTGGGGGGGAGGGGGTGGGGCACGTGAACTGGAGCAGGAGCCCTGCCCCCAGAGGGCCCCGGGGAGCCTAGGCTTGGGAGAGACTGGGGCGCCAAGGAGGGTCTGAGGCCCCAGAGCCGTACCACCCCCCACCTCCACGGGCGTGGGCCAGTGGGTCTGCCTCCCTTTTTGACCTCTGGCTTGAGGGTGCTGGCGTGGGTAGGGTGGGCAGGCCAGCTCTGGGCCTCAGACTTGGGGTGCAATTCCCTGCTCCTGCCTCCAGGGAGCTCTGGGACAAAGGCATCCCCCACGCTTGCCTGCAGCCTGCTTATTCAATTTCCCGCTCCCTGTTTCCTTCTCCCCAGGCTAGAAGAGTGGTTCCCACAGGGGACCCACTGGGGAGGGAGTAATCCAAAAACCCAGCGCTTTCCTGGAACCTCACCAAGAAGGACCTAAAGCTAGAGAACACACCATTAACTGTAACTGGCTTCCTTGTCCTTGGTCATAAGGCCTGTTCCTTAACTGGAAGGAGAATCCTTCTGGAGCCAAGTGGAGAGACTACCTGGTATTCTACCAAGAAATGCGCCTGCCCCAGGCACCTTTTGCTTCAGCTTTGGGGGAAGGGAGGGGGATTGATGCAGGTAAAAAACGTGAGCTACAATAACTCAGACATAATTCCAAGTCTCTTGTCCCCAAACACTGTCCTAGGACCCTGGCTCCCCCTTCACTTGCCAGCCCTGGTCCACCATTCCCTTTATAAGTAAACCTCTTGGACACACGGTCTAGCTGTCCTGTTTTCATGTTCGTCCTCTGCTTCTGCCCCTAGCCCCCTTGCCTAGGCCACCAGTGCTACCTTGATGCCATCACTTCCACAGCTTCTCCTCGAGCCGCTTCTGCAGCCTTGGAGATTGGTGCCAAGGCCCGCCTTCTTGAAACCTTTTTCTTTTGGTTTCTAGAGTGACCTCATCCACTCCTCTGGTTTCGGTTGCCACCTGTATGCTAAAGACTCCCCAGTTTATCTCTCCCGAGACCCAGATTTATATATATCCTCCCATTTCCTGGACATCTCCACTTGGATGTCCCCAAGGCTTGTCAAACTCTGTACATTAAAAATGGAACTCATCATCTTCTCCAGAGACCTGGTCATCTGGGTCCCCTCTTTTGGCAAGTGGCACCACCATCCAATCAGTGGCCTAAGGTGGAAAACCTGGGGGTCCCTAGATTCTTTCCTTACCCGCACATCCACCTGGCTCTCAAGCCCAGCAGGTTTTGCTACCCTAACAGCACCTCACCAGGTGCTGTCCCAGCCCCTCTGGCCCTGCTCCCTGCCCCCCCTGGCCCTGTCGTCCTTCTCGCTGCATCTTCATGCCTTGGAGGGCTACAGCTCCTCTCTCCCGCCTTCATCTCCTTCCTGGAATCCCAGCTCAGCAGCGACTGCTGGAGAGGTTATTGTAGAGTATAAATCTGCCCAGGTGCTTCCCAGTCACGACTCCTGGAACACACGGAGTTAGGTCCAAAGTCTGTAATTCTGCACACGATTCTCGCCATGACTTGGCCTCCGCTGGGCCCTGGGGTCTCGTCGCCACTTCCTCTCTGCCTTTGCTACCCAGCCATGCAGAATCTCACCCCCCTGTGGGCCCCCTGTGCTCTGCCTGCACCTACCTTCTCAGGGTGGTCGTCCTGAGCCCTCTTTGAGGAGCAGAAGCAAGTCACACCCCCATTCTGAGCCCCCACCCCCTTTTCCTCCCTTGAGGTTCCCAGGAAGATGGTGGGGCCCCTCACTGGTGTCTCCTTCTGGAAAGAAGATTCTGCCTAGCTTGATTTTTTTGGTGGTACGTTTTTACCAAAACAATGGGTCTTTTTGTTTTCCTTTTCCAAATATGAAATCACACTATTGAATGTGCTCTTTCAACCACACCGGAGATTCCAATGGGTGCTCCAAGCACAAACCCAGATGGCACAGCCTTGAGAAGAGGGTCCCTGACAGGTGTCCTCCCCGGGAGCCCCAGCCTCCCTCTGCCACCACCTGCTGGAGGTGCTCAGGCTTTCTTTCAGGACAGGGCCTTGGCCTGGGCCATAGGGGCCTTGGCTTGGTCATTTCCGGAATCCCCAGTGAGTAGCCAGAAGTCAGCACCCAGCAACCCCACCTTCTGGGTTCCTGAACCCCTGGTCTTCTCTAAGCTCCATCCCCCTGGCAGGAGAGCGGAGGGGGCACTTTGCAGGGAGAAGGAAACCTGTCGGCGCTCAGGACACGGGGGGCGCCTGCAACTGCAAAACGAAAGCCTTTTATTGAAAAATATTAAGTGGCCCGTTTCAAAGCTGCCGGTCCCTGCCCATCGCGGGCTCTGGAACCGAGGCCCGAAACGGCGGGCAAGAAGCGGTGGCCACCCCAGCTCCACGCTCCAGAAGGGCGAGGTTTCATTGTCCCTGCGGGCTGGTCCCTGGGCCCCCCAATCCGGCTCCCCCCGGCCACGGAGAGGTGGCGGCGGGCGAAATCGGGAGCCTGGGCCGGTCGCGCCCCGTCGAGCGAGGGGCCTGCCTGGCATCTGCTCTCCGTTGCCAGGCCGCAGCCTGGACTGGGCGTGCGCTCCAGCGGGTGGGGGAGGGGGTCCCCCTCGCCTGCCCCTTTCAGACGTAGTCCTTGCGGTCGTACGCAGTGGTCGTACCGGTGACCTGCCCGACCGAGCGCGGCGCGGAGTAGAGGATCTTGGGGGGCACATACTTCTTCTCGCGCGGCGGGCACGAGCAGCAGAGCAGCGCGCCCCCCAGCAGCTGCAGCGCCGCGGCGGCCCAGCCCACGTACAGGCCCGCGCCCAGCTCGCGCTTCTGCGAGTCGACCACCAGAGGGTTGTAGAAGTCCCCGATGATGGTGTTGGCCGACCAGGACACGGGCACGAGGGTGAGCAGGGCGGCCAGCAGGTAGAGCACGCCCGCCACGATGGTGATCTTGGCCTTGGCCGCGTCGTCCTGCACGCAGTTGGTGCACTGGGCGCCCACGAGCGCCACGAGGAGCCCGAAGGCGGCCAGCAGGATGGCGACGACGATGAGCGCGCGGGCCGCCTGCAGGTCCTGCGGCAGCGCCAGCAGCGAGTCGTACACCTTGCACTGCATCTGCCCCGTGCTCTGCACCACGCAGTTCATCCACAGGCCCTCCCAGATGATCTGCGCCGTGATGATGTTGCTGCCGATGAAGGCCGTCACGCGCCACATGGGCAGCGCGCAGCACACGATCGTGCCCAGCCAGCCCAGCACGGCCAGCGACGTGCCCGCGATCTCCAGGCCCATGGACATGGCTGCGGCGCCGAAGCCGGCTCCGCCCGGCGGCTCGGGGTGCGAGACCACTGGGGGCCCGGCGCTGGGTCCCGGCGCGAGGGTGCCGCGCGCCGACCGACCGGCAGACGGACGCGCGGACGACGCGCGCGCTAACGGCTCGGCTCGGCACCTCGCGCGGCGGCGGCGCCTGCACCTGCCTGTGGCTTTGTGGGCGGGCGCCGGCGACTGGGCTGGCCCTGGGCTGGGGCTGGTTAGTCTTCGCTCGGTGCCAAGCGCCCGGGTGGGGGCGGAGCCGCGCTCTCCGGGGCCTGGGGACAGTGACGTGGCCCCCACCATCTCCCCCGCCCCACCTTCTCGGAGCGCCCTGGGAGGAAGGGCTGGGCCATGAGTGGCGCACAGCGCGGGGGTGGCGGGTGCCAAGGAGGGCGGGGCCAGCGCCCCCACCCCCAACTTGCTCCTCATTCCTCACTGCTCAGGAAAGATTTATCCGGGACAGGGACAGGCTGGGGCACAGGGTGCTTCAGGGATTTGGGGTGTAAGCTACAATTTTCTTGACCACCCACCCCACCCCCCATTTTCAGCGTTGGTGGCACGGGCGGCGTGGGGATGGGGGCGCTGCAGGATCCCGGGAACCGCGGGGATAGAAAGGGCCCGTGTGGGCGTGGCCGCCGCTGTTTTCCGAAGGCGGGAGGCTGTCCCCGAGCTGCGCACCTGCTCCTTGGTCCCTCAGGCCTCCGAGGCAGCACAGGTCGCTCAGGGTCCCCGCCTAATGCAGGTCGGTGACGTTGTCCAGAGCTGGAGGAGCTGGGCCCAGAAGCCACGACCGGCTTGCAAAGCCCCGGATGTCCTGAGCCGAGCGCCCAGTGCAAATCCTCTTCCAGTCCTGCTCCAGCTCCTGCTGCTCTCATACCTTGCAGTGAGCCTGGATCCCTTTAACTGAGCGGCATTCTCTTCCCAGAACCCACGTGGTCCTCAGGGAGCCCTTGACCGCCCTGGGTCTGAGCCCAGAGTCAGTGGCAGTGTCCACGTTAATGAACGCGTGGCGCAAGAGGTTTGAGCCAGACAAACATGGCCTGCAGTGCCCTCGTTCCCACGCCTGGATTGGTCATACCTGGCCCAGGAGCCCGCCCAGGACCCCTCAGAGAGGAAGCCTGAGTCCAAACAACGACCTTGGAGGTTGGACCTGTCCCATTCTGTCCCCTCCCCTTCCAAGTCCACGCTCCTAATTCAGGGCCCCTGCACTTGCTGCTCCCACTGCGTGGAACACTCTCCCTCAGATATCCTTCCCTCTTTCAGATTTTTTGCTCTCAGGGAGACCTTCTCCGACTGTCCTATTTAAGATCACAGCTTTGCACCCCATACTCTCCTGTCCCTCTTTCCAACTTTATATGCTTCTTGGCATTTACCACTATCTGGACATACGCTACATTTTTCTAACTTAATTTTTACTGTCTTTCTCCCTGTTGGAGACTGTCAGCTCCTTGAGGGCAAGGGTTTTTGCCATTTTTATTCTCTGCCAAGTCGCTGGTGCCTGGAATGGTGATGGGTACTCAAGATACATTTGTTTAGTGACTTGAATGATGGAAAGACATCCTTTCCTTGTGCTCCTGACCCTGCCCACCCAGATCCTCCCACCGGTGTGAACGGCTGATGACGGGGTGCTGTATTACCCGAAACAGGGGGCGTTGCAATCTTGTAGGAACCAAGGGCCCTTTCAAGCAAGGTGAGAGACCTCGCTGAGCTGGCCTTAGAGAGTTTTCTGATTTGCCTCATCTTTCCAATTATAGGCGTGCAACCTGCTTCCTCTTTCACACGTGTCCAGGCCCCAGGATGATAGAAGAATAAGACAACAGGGCCAGGAGTTCTAATTCTTGTAGGGGCAAAGGTCTTGGGGCTTGGCCCGTTGGGGCTGGGCAGGGCAGGGCTGGGTGTGCCCGGCCAGATGGCCCAGCTGATGCCAGGGAGGGGGTGCCTGGGAGAAAGTTGGTGGAGTGCACGTCTGCCTCTGTGTACTGCTGGTTGCTATGGTTTCCTGGTTAGTGGGGATGGCTTTGGGCCAGAGAAGGGTGGCGCCCCCATGCGGTGTGGCTGGGCATCGGGCTGGGTCTGAGGTCAGATGCTTCTGGACAGAGAGAGGGCCCCTGCAGATCTGCCAATTGTACCTGGGTTAGGTGTCTTGCCAGCTGTGCGGCTGGGCAAAGGCATGTCACCTCACTTAGCCTCAGTTTCCTCCTCTGTAAAATGATGATGTCCATGTGACTTGTCTCACAGGGATGTGGTGAGAATGGAGGCAGCCACAGCGTACTGTAAACAAGGGCAGGGCAAGCAAATGTGCCAAGAAACTGTGTGGAGAAAAGAGCGTGGGGTTCCGCCAAGCCAGTTAGATCCGCATTTGAGGACTGGCTCGACTCCCAGCTGGCCCGCCGACCCCTTGACAAGTCCCTCTCCCACCTGGAGTTTCAGTTTCCTCGTCTGTGAAGAGGGGGTTGCTCTGGGTTGCTTGGGGTGGGGTGTGTGGGCAGGACGGGCCTGTTCGTCCCTGAGCCTCAGGGAAGTGGATCTGCTGAGCAGGGCCACGAGGCCAGGAGGCGAGCAGGACAGATAACTCTGTGCCCAGGGGCCAAACTTCAGGGACTCTGCAGAGAAGACTTTGACGCTGGGTAAAAGCTCCAATCAGCCTTTTGCTCAATATCCACTATGATTCTCACAACTTAATAATAATAGAAAGACAAATAACCCAATTAAAAAGGGTGGAGGACATGAATAGACATTTTCCCAAAGGAGATATAGAAATGGCCAATAAGCACAGGAAAAGATGCTGTTAGTCATTAGAGAAATGCAAATCAGAACCATGAGAAAGCTACCACTTACACCCACTGGGAGGGCTGTACTAAAAACGACAGCGTATAATAAGTGTCGGTGAGGATGTGGAGAAATGGGAACCCTTACACAGTACTGGTGGGAATGCAAAATGGTGCAGCTGCTTTGGAAAACAGTCTGGCAGTTCCTCAGAATGTTGACATAGAGTTACCAGATGACCCGGCAATTCCATTTCTAGGTATTTACCCAAGAGAAATAAAAACATATGTTCACAAAAAAACTTGTACACAAATGTTCATTGCAGCATTATTCATAAAAGCCCCAAAGTGGAAATAACCCAAATGTCCATCAACTGATGAATGGATAAACAAAATGTGGTATATCTAGGCAGTAGAAAATCATTCAGTCTGAATAAGAATGAAGTACTGATTCAGTACGGACTTGGCCCAGTGGTTAGGGCGTCCGCCTACCACATGGGAGGTCCGCGGTTCAAACCCCGGGCCTCCTTGACCTGTGTGGAGCTGGCCCGTGAGCAGTGCTGACACGCGCAAGGAGTGCCGCACCATGCAGGGGTGTCCCCCGCCACGCAGGGGTGTCCCCTGCGTAGGGGAGCCCCACGCGCAAGGAGTGTGCCCCGTAAGGAGAGCTGCCCAGCGTGAGAGAAAGTGCAGCCTGCCCAGGAATGGCGCCGCCCACACTTCCTGTGCCGCTGACAACAGAAGTGGACAAAAGAAACAAGACGCAGCAAATAGACACAGAGAACAGATAACTGGCGGGTGTGTGTGTGTGTGTGTAAATAAATAAATAAATCTTTAAAAAAAAAAAAGAATGAAGTAACTGATATAGGTTACAACATGGATGAACTGTGAAAACATGCTAAGTGAAAGAAAGCAGTCATAAAAGACCAAATATTGTATGATTCCATTTACATGAAATATCCAGAGTAGGCAAATCTATAGAGTCAGAAAGTAGATCAATAGTGCTCGCTTCGGCAGCACATATACTAAAATTGGAACGATACAGAGAAGATTAGCATGGCCCCTGCGCAAGGATGATACGCAAATTCGTGAAGCGTTCCATATTTTTATGATGGGAACGAGTGTTGTTGGGGGGGGGGGAGAGGGGGGGTGGGGGGGTGGGGTTGAATGGGACCTCACATATATATTTTTAATGTAATATTATTACAAAGTCAATAAAAAATTAAAAAATTAAAAAAAAAAAAAGAAATTGAAGGGAAAAAAAAAAAAAAAAAAAGAAAGTAGATCAATAGATGTCTATGGCTAGGGTTGGGCTGGGGGTGGGTTTAGGGGAAATGGACAATGACTGCCTTTGGGTATGGGGTTTCTTTTGGGGGTAATAAAAATGTTCTAAAATTGTGTGATGGCTGCACAACTCTATGAATATACTAAAAACCAATGAATTGTACAACTTCAATTGATCAATTGTATAGTATATAAATTATATTTCAATGAACTGTTAAAAAAATTTCCACCATGGTATCCGGGGCCTGCAGCGTGTGTCTGCATGTGCGTATGTAATTGTGTGTGCGTGCTGAGATGCTGGGAATGAGGATGGAGTGAAGGGGTCTTTGAATGGAGAGTGTGGTAAGTGTACGGGAAGAGGGTGACACAGGTCCATAGCAGCAGGAGCCAAGTATGTCCAGTGCTCCAGGAATGGACCCATGCAGTAATTTCCGACGGATCCCAGGGAAAGAGCTGTTCTGGGGCTGGGCTGGTCCAGGGCAGATTCCTATAGATGACTGGGCAAGATTTGGTTGGTAGAGATGATTATGTGTGTTTTGGGACAATGTGGTGTGCACGTGTGTGTGTGTGTGTGATTCCAAGGAGCAAAAAGCTAGAAAAAGGAACCAAGAGAAGAGCTTCCATGATTGAGAGATCAGCCTGTGCCCAATCTGCCCCATGCCCAGGACCTCAGTGCCTGCCTCTCCCCTGCAGCTGCTGCTGCTTGGCAGCGTCCTCTTCCTCCTGCTCCACCACGCTCAGCTCACCCTCACCGTCCTCTAGGAGACAATCTCTGGGAGGGCCAGAATCCTACAATGTCTAAGGATGGAAGAGGTGAGAGTTGAGTGCAGAAGGGAGGAGCCCACAGACTAAGGAGTGTTTTGGGGCCCCAAATGTGCTGGTTGGGGGTAGGCCTAGAACCCCAGAGTGAGGAGGCACAGGGAGCCCATCCATGCACATGATGTCACCCTTTGACTGGCTCCAGCGTCTGGATATCAGTGTGGTCATGGGTATGTGCATCTGTGTGCGCAGTGGTGTACATGACTGTAGATGCGTGTGTGGTATGTGATAGAATTTGGTAACTAAGTGTGGTACTTGTGGTGGACTGTGTGTGTGTGTGTCTGTGGGTGTGAAAGAATTTGTGTGTGGTGTGACCAAGTATGTGAATATGAGAAATAAATAGTAATGATAATGCATACCATTAAAAGTATATTTTAAACTTTTTGGAAATTTCATTTGATGAGAGCCCTAAACAATGCTCCCAGCCCTTGGCCAGGGGTTGGCAGAATTCAGCCTGCAAAGAATTTTATTAGACCTGCCCAAAGTTCTCTAAAAAACACTGAATTAGAGTGCTTCAATGTGGGCATACATACGCCAGTTACCACCAGCAACCTTCATGTATTGTCTTTTAAAAAAATCAGACTTTTAATTTTGAGATAACTGTAGATTTACATGCAGTTACAAAAAGAATACATGGGGATCTCTTTACTCATTTCTTTCCAATGAAAACATCTTACAAAACTATATAATACAGGAATTACTTCCTAACTCATTTGATGAGGCCAGTATTACTCTGATACTAAAGCTAGATAAAGACAGCACATGGGGAGCTGATGTGGCTCAAGCAGTTGAGCATCCGTCTCCCACATGGGAGGTCCCGGGTTCAGGTCCCAGTGCCTAATAAAGAAGATGAGTGGACGCAATGAGCAGAGACATGCAGACAATAAGCAGACAGGTGAGGAAGCCATCTTGGGGGGTGGGGACAGAATAAAGGGCATGTCTGAAAGACCAAAAAAAAAAAAAAAGTGACTTAAAAAAAAAGAGCACAAGAAAAGAAAATTACAGACCAATATCCCTTATAAATATAGATACAAAAATCTCAACAAAATACTGACAAACCAAATCCAACAATATAGTAAAAGGATGATATACCATGACCTAGTGGGATTTATACCAGGAATGCAAGGATGGTTCAACATAAGAAACTCAATCATTGTAATAAACAACATTAACAGAATGAAGGAAAAAAATACATGATCATTTTAATTGATGCAAAGAAGATATTCAACAAAATCCATTATCTTTTCACGATAACAGCACTCAGAAAACTAGTAATAAAAGGGAACTTTCTCAACATGATAAAAGGCATTTATGAGAGATAAACAGCAAATATACCCAATGGTGAAAGACTGAAAGCTTTCCCCCTAAGATCAGGAAAAAGATAAGGATATCCACTGACACTATTATTTAATCTTTTACTGAAAGCTCTAGCCAAAGCAATCAGGCAAGAGAAAGATTTAAAAGGCATCCAAAACAAAACAAAACAAAAAAACCAAGTACAGTGCTGGCATATGTACCAACACGGATAAACCTGGGAGACATCATAAAGTAAAATAAGCCAGACACAAAAGGACAAATATTGCATGATTTCTCTTAAATGAAATTTAAGAGAAATTCATAGAGACAGAAAGCAGAATAGTGGTTACTAGGGGTGGCAGGAGTGGGGAATGGGGAGTTACTGCTAAATGAGTAAGAATTTTGGTTTAGGCTGATGCAAATAGTCTGGAAATAGACAGATGGTGAAAGTTACACAATATTGTCAATGTATCTCGTCAAAGAATTGTCGAAGAATTTAACCTATGGTTAAAATGATTTTAAGTTATGTATATTTTATCACAATTAAAAATAAATAAAGAAAACTATGTAGTATAACATTACAACCAAGATACTGACACTGATATAGTCTGGATATAGAACATTTCTGCCATCACAGGGATCCCCCATGTTGCCCTTTTTATAGCCATATCCACTTTTCTCCCAACCCCAATCCCTCCTTATCTCTGGCGGCCACAATCTGTTCTCCATGTCTATAATTTTGTCATTTCAAGAATGGTATATAAATAAATGGAATCGTGCAGGATGGGAGCTTTTGGAATTGGCTTTTCTCACTCAGCATGATTCTCTGGATTTTAATGCACATTGTTGCATATATCAGTAGTCCATCTTTTAATTGCTGAGCAATATCCTATGATATGGACGCACATATTTTGTTGAATCAGTCACCAGTTGAAGGACATCTGGATTGTTTCCAGTTTGGGATCTATTACAAAGAAAGCTACTAGAAACATTTGTGTAAAGTTTTTGTGTGAACGTAAGTGACAGCTCTGTGATACATGCCCAGGAGTGCCATTGCTGGGTTGTTTGGTAGTTGCATGTTTAATTTTTTTAAAAAACTGCCCATATTTCCAGAGTGGCTGTACCATTTTATATTCCCACTAGCAATATGTAAATGATCCATTTTCTCTGTATCCTCCCCAGCATTTGATGTTGTCACTATTTTTTTTTTGTTATAAAGATGTATTTATTTTTAAAAATTTTAAATGTATTTATTTCTCTCCCCTTTCCCCCCGTTGTCTGCTCCGTGTCCATTTGTTGTGTGTTCTTCTGTGTCCGCTTGCATTCTTGTCAGTGGCACCTGGAATCTGTGTCTCTTTTTGTTGCATAATCTTGCTGTGTCAGCTCTCTGTGTGTGCAGCACCACTCCTGGGCAGGCTGTGCTTTTTTTGCATGGGGCGGCTCTCCTTGCGGGAATGCACTCCTTGCATGTGGGGCTCCCCTGCGTGGGGGACACCCCTGCGTGGCAGGGTGCTCCTTGCGTGCATCAGCCCTGCGCATGGGCCAGCTCACCACATGGGTCAGGAGGCCCTGGGTTTGAACCCTGGGCCTCCTGTAAGGTAGGCAGACGCTCTATCAGTTGAGCCAAATCTGTCTCCCACCATTATTTTTTTTATGTTAGCCATTTGGGGAGTTGTGTAGTGGTATCTCATTGTGGGTATTTTTTTTTCCTTATTTTTATTTCTCATTGTGTTTTTAATTTCCATTTCCTTAGTAACTAATGCGTTGAACATCTTTTCATGTGTTTACTTGACATCTATTTATTTTTTTAAAAAACAAATCAATTTTATTGATACATCTTAGTAAAGCATACAATCCATCCAAAGTGTACAATCAATGGTATTTCTATTTAGCTTTGGTGAAGTGTTTCTTCATGTCTTTTTTTTTTAAATTTCTTTATCGCCCTCTTCCTCTGGATGGTTCTGTCATGGGTCTGCTCATTGTTTGCTCCCTTCTCTCCAGGAGGCACCAGGAACCAAAACCCAGGACCTCCCACATGAGGGGCAAGTGCCCAACAACCTGAGCCACATCCGCTCCCCGTGGGCTGTGGTGTCTGCTGGCTTGTGGCATCTGCTCCTTGAGGTGGGGGCAGTGCCTAGCTCATCTTCTTTTAGGAGGCACCTGGACCCAAACCTGGGACCTCCCATGTGGTAGGCAGACGTCAGCTGGTTGAGCCACATCTGCTTCCCTTTAATTTCCTTTTTTAAAAAATTTAATGATGTATATCACTCATGCATAAACATACGTAAACAGTAAGTGTATAATAATAGTTGTGAACTTACAAAACAAACATATATAACATCATACTGGACTCTCATAACTCACCCTACCACCAATAACTTGCATTGTTGTTAAACCTTTTTAACTAATGATTAAAGAGCATTGTCAAATATTACTACTAAACAAAGTATTTTCCCCCCAATAAATCCTATTATTATTATCTTTATATCATTTGTATATGAACATACACAAACAACTAAATGTATAGTAAAAGTTGTGAACTTACAAAGCAAACAAGCACAACATTGTACAGGGGTCCCATACATTAACCTTCCACCAACACCTTGCATTGTCATGAGACGTTTGTTATAAATTATGAAAGAATATTGTCAAACTCTTACTTCTAATCATAGTCCTTATCTTACATTTGGTGTGTTTTTCCCCCAATCCACCCTATTATTATTATTATTTTAAATATTTATTTAATTATTTAATTCCCCCCCCTCCCCGGTTGTCTCTTCTCTGTGTCTATCTGCTGCGTCTTGTTTCTTTGTCCGCTTCTGTTGTTGTCAGCAGCACGGGAAGCAGCACGGCGCCATTCCTGGGCAGGCTGCACTTTCTTTGGCGCTGGGCGGCTCTCCTTACGGGGCACCTATGCGGGGGACACCCCTGCGTGGCAGGACACTCCTTGCGCACATCAGCACTGCGCATGGGCCAGCTCCACACGGGTCAAGGAGGCCTGGGGTTTGAACCGCGGACCTCCCATGTGGTATACGGATGCCCTAACCACTGGGCCAAGTCCGTTTCCCTATTATTTTTTAAATATATTTTTTATGACAGAAGTTGTAAACTTATAAAACAATCATGCACATGTGCAGAATTCCCAAACAACAACCCTCCATCAACACACCACAATGTGGAGTGTCATTTGCTATAGATAAAATAATATCATCTGATTTTTACCATGTCCATAGTGTACATTAGGCTCACATGTTCCATACTGCCCCATTATTAGCACAGTACATCTTTCACATAGATGCAAGAATATTATAATATTATTACTAACCACAGTCCATAGGTCACTCCAGCTGTATTTTTCCCATGCTTCTCCACATTCCCATCACCCTGCAGTAGTGATATACATTTGTTCTAGCTAACAAAGGACACTCTTGCATCTGTCCATCAACCACAATTCTCATCCACCTCTTGATCTACTGTGCTATCCAGATCCTAGATTATCTCTAGCATTCCGTCAATTGATATTTACAGAACTAGACTACCATTTTCAGTCATATCCCCATTTATAAACTAGCTGTTACTCACTGTGTGTTGCCATCTACTCTATACATTTCCACACTTCTACAGTAAAGCTAATTAAAACTTCTACATACATTAAAATCAGTAGTCCACTCAATCCTCTTATCTCCTTTAAGAATCCACCACCTACCACCAGGTCTTTTTTTTTTTTTTTAAGATTTATTTATTTATTTAATTCCCCTCTCCCCCGGTTGTCTGTTCTCTGTGTCTATTTGCTGCGTCTTGTTTCTTTGTCCGCTTCTGTTGTCGTCAGCGGCACGGGAAGTGTGGGCGGCACCATTCCTGGGCAGGCTGCACTTTCTTTCGTGCTGGGCGGCTCTCCTTACAGGGCGCACTTCTTGCGCGTGGGGCTCCCCTACGCGGGGGACACCCCTGCGTGGCAGGGCACTCCTTGCGCGCATCAGCACTGCACATGGGCCGGCTCCACACGGGTCAAGGAGGCCCGGGGTTTGAACCGTGGACCTCCCATGTGGTAGATGGATGCCCTAACCACTGGGCCAAGTCCGTTTCCCTACCACCAGGTCTTGAAGATATTTTCCAATAATTTCATCTAGAAGTTAATGGTTCTTGCTTTTACTTTTAGGTTTTTGACCCATTTTGAGTTAATTTTTGGTTAAGGTGTGGTAGGGGTTCTCTTTCCTGCTTTCAGCTATGGATAGCCAATTCTTTCAGCACCATTTGTTGAATGGATTGTTCTGCCCGAGCTGTGTGAGTTTGACAGGCTAGACAAATATCACTTGACCATGCCTGTGAGGGTCTGTTTTTGAACCATAAAGTTGGTTCCATTGGTCTGTTGTGTCTGTCTTTAGGCCAGTACCATGCTGTTTTTACCACTATAGGTAGGTATTATAATTTAAAGTCTGGAGATGAGGATGCATGTTTCCTTTTTATGATGTTTCTGGCTATTCAGGACTCCTTACACTTCCAAATAAATTTAATGATTGTGTTTTCAATTTTTTCTTTATAATGCTGGTGGGATTTTTATTGGAATTGCATTAAATCTATATATTCATTTGAATAGAATTGATATCTTAATGATATTTAGCCTTCTAATCCATGAGCATGGAATGTTCTTCCAGTTATCGAGGGCTTTTTTAATTTGTTTTAGCATTTCTGAATACAAGTGCTCCACATAATTGGCTAAGTTTATTCCTGACTTTTTGAGTTTTATCTGTCATATTTTATTTTCACTACTCTTTTGACACTTTTAGTTATTTTATTGATATAATCTTCATTTCTAGGCTCTCTTCCAGGCCCCTCTCTCTTGTCTTTTTTTTTCAGGCTCTAGCACACCCTTTAGTATTTCCTGAAAATCTGGTCTTTTGCTTAGAAAATCTCTCAGTTTCTGCTTATCTGTGAATATTCTAATTTTGCCCTCATTTTTGAAAGACAGTCTTGCTGGGTATAAGATTCTTGGCTGGAAGTTTTTCTCTTGTAGTATCTTAAATATATCAGACCACTGTCTTCTAGCCTCCATGGTTTCTGGTGAGAAATCAGCACTTAATCTTATTGGATATTCCTTATGTTATGCATTGCTTTTCTCTTGCTGTTCTCAGAATTCTCTCTTTGTCTTTGGCATTTGACATTCTGATGAATATGTGTCTTGGAGTTGGTCTATTCGGATTTTTTCAGATGGGAGTACATTGTGTTTCTTGAATATGGATATCTATGTCCTTCAATAGGGCTGGGAAATTTTCTACCATTATTTCTTCAAATATTCCTTCTGTCCCTTTTCTCTTTTCTCCTCCTTCTGGGACACCCATGACACGAATATAGGCATGCCTTTTGCTGTCATTTAGTTCCCTGAGACCTTGTTCAATTTTTCCATTCTTTCTGTTCTTTTTTTAAAAAGATTTATTTATTTATTTATCTCCCCTTCTCATCCCCCCCCCAAGTTGTCTGCTCTCTGTGTCCATTTGTTGTGTGTTCTTCTCTGACTGCTTCTATCCTTATCAGCGGCACTAGGAATCTGTGTTTCTTTTTGTTGTGTCATCTTGTTGTGTCAGCTCTCCGTGTGTGCAGCACCATTCTTGGGTAGGCTGCACTTTCTTTCACGCTGGATGGCTCTTCTTACGGGGCACACTCCTTGCGTGTGGGGCTCCCCTACACGGGGGACACCCCTGCATGGTGCGGCACTCCTTGCGTGCATCAGCACTGCGCATGGGCCAGCTCCACACAGGTCAAGGAGGCCTGGGGTTTGAACCGTGGACCTCCCATGTGGTAGTCAGACACCCTATCCATTAGGCCAAGTCTGCTTCCCATCTATTCTTTTGTAGGTTCACTTTCAGAAGCCATTTCTTCAAACTCACCAATCCTTTCTTCTGCCTCCTCAAATCTGCTATTATATCATTCCAATATTTTAAAAATTTCATTTATTGCACCCTTCATTCCCATAAGGTCTGCTATTTTTCTATGTATGCTTTCAAATTCTTCTTGTGCTCATCTGATGTCTTCTTAATATCTTTAATCTCTTTAGCCATCTCGTTGAATTTATTTAGGAGATTTGCTTGAGTTCTATGATTAATTGTCTCAACTCCTTTATGTCATCTGGAGGCTTATCTTGTTCCTTTAAGTGGGACATAGCTTCCTGTTTCTTGGTGTGGATTGTAATTTTTTGTTGGTGTCTTTGCATCTGGCTCACTAGAGTATTTTTTCTGAGTGCAGTTTTTCTCTTTAGTTTAGGGCTTCCTATCATTTCTCCCTTGCTGGTTGTGCAGTAGGAGCCAAGCCTGTAGTTGGTGCTGTAAGCTGTGGAGGCTCAAGCTGCCCTCACTGCACCAAGGACCAATGAAGCTTCTTCCAACTTTCTCCTTTGCCAGGGGTAAGGATAGAGTCACAGCTGTGTGGACTAATCCAAGTGCAGGCCTGGACTGTAGTTGCCCAGAGAGAGTGATGAAGCTTCACATCCTGCCTGGGGTGGAGATGGAGCTGCAGGTGTGGGCAGCAATCTGTGCAGTGTGGGTCCAAGATGACCGCAGTTGCCCTAGTAGACTTCTGATTTTCAGTCTATGCCAGCCAAAGTTACCTGCAGTTACCTGTATAGGCTGGTGCAGGGCTCCTTAGCCTCCTCCCTGCCAGAGGTGGGGCTGCAGCCTAGGCAGGTTGCAGGCTGACCTGCATGAAAGAAACTGGTTCTAGCAGACACTGAAAGTTTCAGTCAACCCGGCTTCCCCTCTGGCTGGGGGTGGAGTCAGAATGGCAGTTTCTGGCCTCTTTCTGACTTGGGCTGGTTCACACCCCAGCTGTTGCCCCGGGGTTATCACTTAGCCAGCTAAGTCTACCAATCAGTAGCTGAAATCGGCAGCCAACCGTCTCCTTCTCCCCTGTTTCTGGGAAATGAGGCTTCCAACTCCAGCCACAGAATAGCTCCTGATGTGGCTCATGCTGCCAGAGTAGGATAATCACTGGCCTCCGCGCCTTGGCCGGTAATTTCCTGGAGAAGCTGACGCAGTCCCCCACAGCTTCCTCCCTGCGGGAGGTGGCACTGGGGCCCAGGCTAGTCCTGCAATCTGACCTGGATGGTAAGAAGCCGGTCCCCACCAGCACTGGGATTTTCAGTGCACCCCGCTTCCCTTGTGCCAGGAGTTAGGATGGCGGCTCCCGGTCTCCTTGTGACTTGGACAGGCTCAAACTTAAGCTGTTCTCAAGATCATACTGTAGCCTGCTGAATTTACTCATCAGTAGCTGAAATTGTGCCCAACCACCTCTTCCTCCCCTGTTTTTGGGAAGTGGAGCTTTCGATTTCAGCCGCGGAACAGTTCCCAGGGCTGCTAGTGGCTCCAGTGGAGCATGGGCCCTGGCCTTCCAGTGGAGCCTCTACTTACAAGTCTTCTCTGCAAAGGGGCGTCTCCTCCTTCCACTCCTTCAAGGATGTTGCAGGATGCCCGTCTGGCCTCCTGAAGCCCCCAAACAGGTGCTTCAGCTAAGTCCAGAGGACTCTGGGTGTTTACTAACTGCTCTGTAGCAGGAGCTGACTCTAGGAGCATCTTATTCCGCCACCATCTTGCTGGTTCTCTTCCATTTTCTTTTTTTTTTTTTTTTAAGATTTATTTTTTATTTAGTTCTCTCCCCTTCCCCACCCCTCCAGTTGTCTGCTCTCTGTGTCCATTTGCTGTGTGTTCTTCTGTGACCACTTCTATCCTTATCAGCGGCACCGGGAATCTGTGTTTCTTTTTGTTGCGTCAGCTTGTGTCAGCTCTCCGTGTGTGCGGCGCCATTCCTGGGCAGGCTGCACTTTTCTTTCGCGCTCGGCGGCTCTCCTTACGGGGCGCACTCCTTGTGCATGGGGCTCTCCTACACGGGGGACACCCCTGCGTGGCAGGGCACTCCTTGCGCACATCAGCGCTTACGTGGGCCAGCTGCACACGGGTCAAGGAGGCCCAGGGTTTGAACCATGGACCTGCCATGTGGTAGGTGAACGCCCTATCCATTGGATCAAGTCCACTTCCGTCTTTCATTTTCTTTTGAGCAACTGCAAGTGATTTCATAATTTTAAGTTTTGTATCCATATGTTCATTTTTAGTATATTGATTTTGAATGTTTATTATGTATCCAGTGACCTTGCTTAACTAACTTATTAATTCTAAGAGCTTTTGTAGATTTCTTTTGATATTCTACATAGACAATCATGTCATCTGCAAATAGAGGCAGTTTTATTTCTTCCTTTCTGATGTATGTGCCTTTTATTTCCTCTTATTATCTTATCACACTGGTTAGAACTTCCTGCACTAATCGTATAAGGGTGGTGAGATTAGATGGGGACATCCTTATTTTGTTCCTGATTTTAGAGGGTAAGCATTCAGTCTTTCACTGTTAAGTATAATGCTAGATACAGTTGTTTTTTTCTTTTAAGATCTGTTTTATTTTTTTCTCTCCCCTTCCCCCCTGTTGTCTGCTCTCTGTGTCCATTTGCTGTGTGTTCTTCTGTGTCTGCTTGCATTCTTGTCATGTGGCACTGGGAAACTTGTGTCGCTTTTTTTGTTGCATCATTTTGTTGTGTCAGTTCTCCGTATGAGTGGTGCCACCCCTGGGCAGGCTGTGCTTTTTTCGTGTGGGGTGGCTCTCCTTGTGGGGTGTACTCCTTGCGCGTGGGGCACCACTACGTGGGGGACACCCCTGCATGGCACAGCACTCCTTGCGCAGCAGCACTGCAGCGTGGGCCAGCTCCACACAGGTCAGGAGGCCCTGGGTATTGAACCCTGGATCCTTCATATGGTGGGTGGATGCTCTATCAGTTGAGCCACAACCGCTTCCCTAGGTATAGTTTTTTTGAAGATACTCATTATCAAGTTGAGGAAGTTATTTCTTTTTTTTCCTGAGAGTTTTTAAAAACATGTTTTTAAATTAAAGTATATCATTCATACATGAACATACATAAACATTAAGTGTAGAGTAGAAGTTGTGGACTTACAAAATAAACATGCATAACATCATAAAGGGGTCCCATACATCATCCGTCCACCAACATCTTGCATTGTTGTGATATAGTTGTTACAAACTACTCAAGAGCATTGTCAAAATACTACTAATAACTAGTAATTTGGTGTGTTTTCTCCCAACCCATCCTACTTTAAAAAAAATATTTTTGTTACATAGTTTGTGAACTTACAAAGCAATCATGCGCATGTGTAGAATTCCCATACAATACTCCTTCACCAACACACCACACCGTGGTGAAATATTTGTTGCAGATTATGAGATAAAGTCATCAGACTATTAACACCAACCATGGTCCACAGTGTACATTTGGTACACTTTTCCTATAGCCCCCATTATCAACATAGTACATCTTTGGCATTGATGCAAGAATATTACAGTGTTGCTGTTAACCACAGTCCATAGGTCACACCAGTTGCATTTTCCCCATGCTTCTCCACATTCCCATCACCCTGCAGTAGTGACGTACATCCGCTCTAGCTCACAGAAGGACACTCTTACATCTGTACCATCAACCCCAATTATCATCCACCTCTGGATTCACTGTGTTATGCAGTCCCTAGACTATTCTTTAGCTTTCTTTCAGTTGACCTTTACTTCCCCTGACTACCTTTTCAGTCAGAGTCCAATTTATAAACCAGCTACTACTCACTATAATGTCTTACCATCAACTCTATCCATTTCCTCACTTTTACAGTCAAGTTAATTAAAACTTCTACATATATTAAGCGTCAGTTGTTCTTCTCAACTCTCCTCTTATCTCCTAATAACCTATACTCTAGGCTTTAACTCCATGCGCTTGTTCTTCATATTTAATTCATATTAATGAGATATGCAATAATTGACCTTTTGTGTCTGGTTTATTTCACTTAGTATAATATCTTCAAGACTTATCCATGTTAACATATGTGTCCAAATTTCATTTCTTCTTATATACCACATTTTGTTTATCCGTTCATTGGTTGATAGACACTTGGGTTGTTTCCATCTTTTGGCAATTGTGAATAATGCAGCTATGAATATTGGTGTGCAGATGTCTGTTTGTGTCATAGTTTTCAGTTCTTCTGGATATATTCCCAGTAGAGGAATTGCTGGGTCATATGGCAGTTCTATATTTAGCTTCCTGAGAAACTGCCTCTGTCTTCCACAGAAGCTGCACTATTTTACAATCCCTCCAACAGTGAAGGAATGTTCCTATTTCTCCACATCCTTTCCACGACTTACTGATTTCTGTTTTTTTTTTTTTTTTTTTTTAAATAATGGCCATTCTATGTGGTGCTAAATGATATCTCATTGTTGTTTGGATTTGCATTTCCCTAATAGCTAGTGATATAGAACATTTTTTTCATATGCTTTTTGGTTATTTGTGTTTCTTCTTAAGAGAAATGTCTATTTAAACATTTTGCTCATTTTTAAATTGGATTGCTTTTTCTTTAATTGTTGAGTTGTATGATCTCTTTATATAGAATGGAAATCAAACCCTTATCTGATATATAGTTTCCAACTATATATTGAGTGGGTTGCCTTTTTTTTTTTTAAGATTTATTTATTTATCACCTACCCCCCCACCGTTGTCTGCTCTCTGTGTCCATTCGCTGTGTGTTCTTCTGTGTCTGCTTATATTCTCATTGGGTAGCTCTGGCAACCAATCCTGGGACCTTCTAGAGTAGGAGAGAGGTGATCATTCTCTTGTGCCTTCTCTGCTCCCTGTTCTGCTATATCTGTTACTGTCTGTCCTCTGTGTCTCCTTTTGTTGCGTCATCTTGTTGAGCCACCTCTCCATGTGGGCCAGCACTTCTGTGCCGGACAGTATTCCTGCATGGGGCAGCACTCCTGCATGGAGCAGTTTTCTGTGTGGGCCAGTTCTCCACATGGGCCAGCTTCCCTTCACCAGGAGGCCCTGGGTAGCAAACCCTGGACCTTCTATATGGTAGAGGGGAGCCCAGTTGCTGGAGCCACATCTGCTTCCCGAGCGGGTTGCCTTTTCACCTTCTTGATGAAGTCCTTTGAATCACAGAAGTGTTTAAGTTTGAGGAGGTCCCATTTATCCATGTTTTCTTTCATGGCTCTTGCTTTCATTGTAAGGTTTAAGAATCCACCACCTACCACCAGGTCTTGAAGATGTTTTCCTACATTTTCTTCTAGGAGTTTTATGGTTCTTGCTTTTCTATCTAGGTCTTTTATCTATTATGAGTTGATTCTTACATAGAGAGTGAGATGGGGGTCCTCTTTCATTCTTTTGGTTATGGATTTCCAGTTCTCCCAGCACCATTTGTTGAATAGACTGTTCTGCCCCAGCTGGGTGGATTTGACAAAAATCACTTGACCATCGATGTGAGGGTTTGTTTCTTTATTTTCCCCCTTACCCCCCACCCTGCTGTTTTTGCTGTCAGTGTCCATTCATTGTGTGATCTTCTGTGTCTATTTCTCTTTTTGTCTTCTCTTCTCATTTTTCTCCTCTAGGATTCACCAGGATTCAATCTTGGGGGCCTCTGATGTGGAGAGAGGCTGCCTGTCACTTGCACCACCTCAGTTCCAGTCTGTTTCTGTTATGTCTCGCCTTGACTCTTCCCTTTGTCTCTCTTTCTGTTATGTCATCATCTTGCTTTGTGGCTCGCCACATGGGCCTGACTTGCCACACGGCCGTACTTTTTCCTAAGAGACTCCAGGGATTAAACCTGGGTCCTCCCATACTGTCGAAGGAGCCCAATCACTTGAGCCACATCTGCTTCCCAGTGGTCTGTTTCTGAACCATCAGTTTGGTTCCATTGGTCTATGTGTCTATCCTTAAGCCAATATCATGCTGTTTTTACTACTGCAGTTAGGTATGATTTAAAGTCTGGAAATAAGACTCATCCAACTTCACTTTTCCTTTTTAAGATGCTTCTGGCTATTTCGGGGCCTCTTACCCTTCCAAATAAATTTGATAATTTTGTTTTACATTTGTTTAAAAAATGCTGGTGGAATTTTTATTGGGATTGCATTGAATCTGTATATCAATTTGGGTAGAATTGACATCTCAGTGGTGTTTAGTCTTCCAATCCAAGAGCACGGCATGCTCTTCCAATTATTTATTTATTTATTTATTTTTTAAAGCAAAAAAAATTTTATTTATTTATTTCTCTCCCCTCCCTCCCCCACCCTGGTTGTCTGTTCTCTGTGTCTATTTGCTGCGTCCACGGGAATCTGTGTGTGTGTTTTTTTTTTTTGGTTGCATCATCTTGTTGTGTCAGCTCTCCGTGTGGGTGGCACCATTCTTAGGCAGGCTGCACTTTCTTTTGCGCTGGGTGGCTTTCCTTACGGGGCACACTCCTTGCGTGTGGGGTTCCCCTATGCGGGGGCACCCCTGTGTGGCACGGCACTCCTTGTGTGCATCAGCACTGTGCATGGCCAGCTCCACACGGGTCAAGGAGGCCCGGGGTTTGAACCGTAGACCTCCGATGTGGTAGACAGACACCCTCACCATTGGGCCAAGTCTGCCACCTCCCTTCCCATTATTTAGGTCTCCTTTTATTTCCTTCTTCTTGCTTTGGGATTAGTTTGCTGTTCTTTTTCTAGTTCCTCTAGCTGTGTAGTTACGTCATTGATTTTAACTCTTTCTTATTTTTTAATATAAGCAGTGTGTTACAAATTTCCCTCTCAGCACTGCCTTCACTGCATCCCATAGGTTCTGATATGTTGTGCTCTCATTGTCATTCATTCTGAGATATTTATTGATTTCTCTTGAAATTTCTTCTTAGACCCACTGATTACTTAAAAGTGTGTTGTTTAATCTTCATATATTTGTGAATTTTCCCTTTTTCTGCTGCTAGGTGATTTCCAACTTATTCTGTTATGATCAGAGAAAGTGCTTTGTATAATTTCAATCTTGTTGAATTTATTGAGATCTGCTTTGTGACCCAACGTATGGTCAATCCTGAAGCAAGATCCATGAGCACTTGAAAAGAATGCATATCCTGCTGTTTGAGGTTGCAGTGTTCTGTATATGTGTATTAGGTTTAATCCATTTATCTTATTATTCAAGCTTTCTGTTTCTTTATTGATCCTCTGCCCAGATGTTCTATCCAATGCTAAGAGTGGTGTATTGAAGTATTCAACCATTATTGCAGAGATGTCTA
The DNA here is from genome assembly GCF_030445035.2 of Dasypus novemcinctus. Lineage (NCBI taxonomy): Eukaryota > Metazoa > Chordata > Mammalia > Cingulata > Dasypodidae > Dasypus > Dasypus novemcinctus. The sequence goes on from NC_080695.1 coordinate 18,479,745, forward strand.
TTTCTTCCTTCAGTTTTGCCAGTGTCTGCCTCATGTATCTTGGGGCATCCTGGGTAGGTGCATATGCATTTATGATAGTTATGTCTTCCTAGTGAATCACCCCTTTTATTAATTAATATTAATTTCCTTGTCTCTAATAACAGTTTTGTTTTTAAAGTCTATTTCATCCAATATAAGTATAGCTACCCCAGCTTTTTTTTGGTTACTGCATGCATGAAATATCTTTTTTTGACCTTTCACTTTCAGTCTATTGGTAACCTTGGGTCTAAGGTGAGTCTCTTGCAGACAGCATACAGATGGCTCATGTTTTCTTATCCATTCCACAGTCTGTGTCTTCTGATTGGGGAGTTTGATGTATTAACATTCAATGTTATTACTGTAAAGGCAGTTCTTATTTCACCCATTTTGACCTTTGGGCTTTATTGGTCATTTTATTTTTACCACTCTTTTGACACTTTTAGTTACTGTAACTGATATAATCATCATTTCTAGACTCTCTTCCAAACCTCTCTCTCCTGCCTTTTCTTTTCAGGCTGTAACACTTCCTTTAGTATTTCCTGTAAAGCTGGTCTCTTTGTTATAAACTCTCTCAGTTTCTGTTTATCTGTGAATATTCTAAACTTGTCCTCATTTTTAAAGACAATCTTGCTGGATATAAAATTCTTGGCTGGCAGTTTTTCTCTTGCATTATCTTAAATATATCATACCACTGCCTTCTTGCCTCCATAGTTTCTGATGAGAAATTGGCACTTAATGTTATTGAGTATCCCTTTTATGTTATGCATCACTTTTCTCTTGCTGCTCTCTTTTGAGAGTTTTATCATGAATTGTTGAATTTTATAAAATGTTTTTGTTCATTGACTGATATGCTTATGTATTTTTTCCTTAATCTGATAGTATGGTGGATTATATTGATTGATGTTCAAATATTGAGACAGATTTGCACCCCTAGAATAAAACCCAACTTGGTCATGGTGTATAATTATTTCTACATATCAGTGAATTGTTTGCTGATATTTTGTTAAGGATTTCTACATTTGTAACTTAAAACTCCCAAAAAAGAAATCTCCAGGCCCAGATGTTTTCATTGGCGAATGCTGCTTATTGTTTAAAGAATTAATGCCAATTATACACCAACATCTCAAGAATTTAGAGCTGGGTTTCTCTGACTCCACTCTGGCAGAAGGGGGTTGCCAGACTTCCCATGTGGTCTCCACTGACATTATGAGGGAGAAGGGGTGCCTCGTCATTGGCCAGTGGGATGGAAGTTGCAGCTCCCTATTTGGCCTTTTCTGATACCATGCCAATGGGGGTCTTGGCGACAATTCATTACAGCCTCTTGATGGTGGAAGCGCAGGCTCCCCACTTGGCCTTGGTGGTAGGTATGCGTGGGGATGGGGCAACAGTTTATTCTGTGATGTTTGGCTGGAGTAGAGTGGTTATTGTCTAAAAGATTTTGTCTTGTTAGGCTGACCCTTTCCTTGTCCTTCGATTAGGAAAAGCAGGTTTTTGTTGAGGGCCTTTTTGTTTTTTTCTGTGCCCATTGGTGTTTCCTAGTTGCCTGCTTCTTCAGTTTCAAGGCAAAAAGCAAAATAAAACAAAAAACTGGGAACTCATTACCATATTATTCTTCAGGTCCTGAGTTTTAACCTGTTTGCTTTCTTGTCTGCATCTTTCAGAGTCTTCTTGTGTTTGATACACACACACACACACACACATATATATACATATGCATATACATATATATATATACATACATATATATTATCCTGGGTTTTCTGTTGTATTTATCAGAAGAAATAGGGAAAAATACATCTACTCCATCTTCCCAGAATCAGAAATGTGTCCCTAGCTTGGGGTACACATTTATGGTACCTCTTTCACCCCCGTAATCATTTGAATTTGACATCCCCGGGTTAGGCTTTGTGGTTTAGTGTTTTGACCTTGGAACCCTACTTGCAATCAAAATGAGAAAAATGAAATGAAAAAGCAAGAAATCCAAGAGAACATCTGCAGGGATTGAGGCTGGAGAATGGGAGGACTGCAGAAGAGAGGGGGATGGGAGACCTTTGTCCCTGGCCCCTGCAGGGTTATTTCTCCTCACTTCACCAAACCTCTTCCAGGGTACGTGGGTGGGGTGGGGTGGGGGTGGGGCAGGGAGCAATAGACTGTTGACTTCTAAGTTTATTTAAACCTGAGGACCTTATCATATCTTCATCCAAACAGCACAAAGTTAAACAAAGCAGCTTTCGAGGCTCAAAAAGAGAAGTTGATTTAAGATAGAGAGCTTTATCAGAGGTTACTCAACTGTTAGTGGTAACTGCTTTATCACTGACAAAGTCCACTGCCGGGGCAGTGGCATGGCACTGTGTGCCCTGACTCTGAGCTACAACCCAAAGGAGCGGGTCACACTGCTGAAGAAGTTCAAATAACTTTGTGGTCTGATGAGTAGGCCTGTGGTGTCAGGCAGCCTCTTCCCCAGCCAGCCCAGGGCTGTGCGATGGGCTCGTTCAGGACCATGGTTGCCTTTGTGACCGCGATGGCAGCCGCACTGTGATCTGACAGCATGGGCTTTCTGACACCAAGGCTGACCCAAGTGCCAACTGGCAGCAAAAGAGCACCAACCCTGAATCCAAGATGGCACCCCTCCTTGAGGAACCACCTTGCTAAGTGTGACCCGTTTATTTCACACTCCTTCTGCTGTGAAGAGGTCAGCAGTTTGTTCCTATGTGAATATATGCACATTCTATATTTGGCTTTGCTTTACTTGCCCATTAAGCTTCTGCAACTACCACCATTCATGACCTTACTGATGTCTCATGCACCGATCTGGTAAATTTTCCAATTCTGCTTCTGATCTAGGAGCTCCCTTATAACAAAAAGAAGTACAACATGATGTTGCAACACTCCTTGCTGTTATCATGAACCCTATTATTTAGAAGCATCTGGACTGTGCTTTGTAGATGTGACACTATATCTGGGCTGAACCTGGTATCCAGGATCATAAGTGCTACCAGTGGATCCAGGAACTCAGGGGCAAACCCGGTGGTGGCATCCCCCTCAGGAAACCCCATGATCCACTCTCAAGAGGTTTGTTGCCTGCCTCTGTGAGCTTTGCAAGGGAGAGGTGCTTTCTTGGGAGATTTCATGTTAGCACGTTCCTTGTATTGAAAGGGAAGGAGTTTCTGACCATTTGGGCTTCAGACTATTCTGAAGGTGACATGCCATCTTCCATTTCATGTTTTTAAATTTTTTTCTACTTAGGTATCCATCCATTCACAATACATAGAACTGTTTTGTGCATTTAAAAAGTTTCACAGGGGCGCAGATGTGGCTCAAGCAGTTGAGTGCCTGCTTCCCACATGGGAGGTCCTGTGTTCGGTTCCTGGTACCTCCTAGAAAAAACAAAAACAAACAACAAGCAAAGAAGTGAAAAAACCAACTCAAGGGAGCAGACATGGCTCAGTGGTTGAGTGCCAGCTTCCCACATACAAGATCCCAGGTTCAATCCCCAGGCCCTGGTACCTAAAAAATTTTTCTACATAAATGGCATTGTTCCTTACCATTCTGCAATCTGCTTTTTCCATTGACCTTAGGTTTTCAAAATTTATCCAAGATTATACAAGAAGCTCCAATTCATTCATTTTAACTGCTGTGTAGTATTCTATTGTGTGAATACTCCACCATTTATACTTATTCTTTTTTTTTGATGAGCATTTAGATGGTTTCCAATTGCTTTGCTATTACAAATAATGTTGCCATCCACAAGCCCTGCAAATGTCTCCAGGTGCTCACCTATGCGAGATTCTCTAGAAGTGGAATTGCTGAGTCCTAGGGGGCGTGCATCTTCCACCTTACCAGATATTACCAAGTTGTTCTCTAAACTGAGCTCTCCCTCCGGGATGTAGGCGAGTTACTATTGCTACACATCTCTGTCAACACTTGCTAATGGCAGGCTTTTACTTTTTATCATTCTGTGAGTGTGAAATGACATCTCATTATTTTAATTTGATTTCTCTGATTTTTAATGAGGCTGAACACTTTTCCATGTACTTATTGGTCCTTTCAGCTTCTTCTGCTATAGGATGCCTGTTTTAGCCTGTCTTTCTTTTATTTATTTTTATTTTTATTTTTTTAAAAGATTTATTTATTTCTCTCCCCTTCGCTCCTGCCCCCACCCCTGTTGTCTGTTCTCTGTGTCCACTTACTGCGTCTTCTTTGTCCGCTTCTGTTTTCAGCCGCACAGGAATCTGTGTTTCTTTTTGTTGCATCATCTTGTTGTGTCAGCTCTCCGTGTGGGCGGCGCCATTCCTGGGCAGGCTGCACTCTCCTTTGCGCTGGGCGGCTCTCCTTATGGGGCACACTCCTTGCGCGTGGGGCTCCCCTACGCGGGGGACACCCCTGCGTGGCACGGCACTCCTTGCACGCATCAGCACTGTGCATGGGCCAGCTGCACACGGGTCAAGGAGGCCCGGGGTTTGAATCGCGGACCTCCCATGTGGTAGACGGACGCCGTAACCACTGGGCCAAGTCCGACTCCCTGTCTTTCTTTTAGGTTGTCTTCTTCTTCTTCTGTTTTTTAAGCATTTTTAAAACTTTATTTTGTGCATTTAATAATTAAAAATATAAAGAATAATTTAAAAAAACACAGTTGACTAAAAACATACATTTCTCAAATATACTAGATGCATATAATTTTTTTTGAATCATATAATATGTTATACAACATATTTGGTTCATAGTAACACAATCATACAGTAGTCTTCTTATTGATTCATCGTTCTTCATACATTTTGGTCACTAATCATTTGTTTGGTTATATAGGTTGCATATGGCTTATCTTTTAACTTTTTATGGTATCTTTTGTCATGCCAGTTTTTAAAATGTACTCAAAGTTAACGTTTTTCTCTCTTTTTTCATGTCCTTTGTCTTATTTATAAATAAATCGCTTCCTACCCCCAAGAAATAGAGAATTCTCCTATAGTTTCTTCCCAAAGTTTTACAGTTCTTTTCTTCACAATTAGATGTGTAGTTTATTTCTAATTAAATTCTGTCTTACACCGTGGGGGTAGAGGTATAATTTTTCCGATGTGAATAACCAGTTATTTGGGCATCTTTTATTGAATTGTCCACTGCTTTCTTTCCTACTTTGTTCATCTTCTGAATCAACTTGCCTATTCTTGGCTCTTTAGTTTAACATATGAATATTAGAATCAACTTACCAAATTCTGCCAAAAAAATGAGGCTTTGATAGTAATTGCTTTGAAATTATAGACTAATTTGAGAATAATTAACATATTTTCTTAGTATAAACATGGTATAGCTTTCTATTTATTTAGATCTTGTTTTATATCCCTCAATAACATCATGTCTTTTTCCCCATAAAGGTTTTGCCTATCCATTGTCAGTCTTATTCTTAGATGATTTATAAATTTGGTTGGTATTATGAAAACTATTTTTTCCTATTAAATTCTCCTTTCTTTTTATTTGTTATTTATTTTTAAATTTTATTTGATTTTTTTCTCTCCCGTCCTCCCCAGTTGTCTGTTCTCTGTGTCCATTTGCTGTGTGTTCTTCTTTGTCTGCTTCTGTTGTTGTCAGTGGCACGGGAACCTGTGTCTCTTTTTGTTGCGTCATCTTGCTGTGTCATCTCTCCGTGTGTGTGGCACCATTCTTGGGCAGGCTGCACTTTCTTTTGCGCTGGGCAGCTCTCCTTACGGGGTGCACTCCTTGCGCGTGGGGCTCCCCTACGCAGGGGACACACCTGCGTGGCAGGGCACCCCTTGGGCGCATCAGCACTGCGCATGGGCCAGCTCCACGTGGGTCAAGGAGGCCCGGAGTTTGAACCGTGGACCTCCCATGTGGTAGACAGATGCCCTAACCACTGGGCGAAGTCCACTTCCCCGTCTCCTTTCTTTTTAAATAGGAGCAAAATCACTATTTTCCCCTTGTTCTCCTCTTCCTACTCTGGCGCTGTCTGTCTCTTTCTCACACACATGCAATGCTGGTCCCCAGCTGCCCTAGTCTGTGCCTTTTCTGGAATTTGGGTGACTAACTTTTATTTTGTTTGCATGAGAAAACCTGGGATCCACCCTATGACTTCTTCTCCCAAAGCTCATACTTCTTTTTTTTTTTTGGCTTAACTTAGACATTGTTGGGTTTTGTGGCTTTCCAGCGCACCTGCTCTCTTCACCACACAGGCCCGGCTCTGTTGGAGAGACATGGTATGCCCTCGGGGAGACCCTTCTGAGGGGAGACAGACTTTGCCCAGGGAAGCCTCAATCTGAGGGGAAAAGTCAGAAGAGATCCCCCATTCTGGAAGCTGCCAAACAAAGCAACGGATACCTCGTCTGAGAGCTCGGGCTCTGGACGCTGGCGCTGGACTGCACCTATAGAAATGGTCACCATGGCCGGGCACTGTGGATTCCAGGGACTTCTTGATGAGTGATTTTTTTGCCAGCAAAATGTCTAATTCTAGCAAAAAAAAGGGAGGGGGGGGGATTTGTGGTAACAGTTAAAGTATGATACTGGTGTTTCTCACAGGAGCAAAATAAGTGTTAGTCTCCCCAATTCCAGAAAAGGCACAAATTAGGGCAACTGGGGACTAGCATCTTGGCATCCTGGCCCAGAAGGTTTATTTATTTATTTATTTTCCAGTTTTTTATGCGTATTTTCTGAGACCAAGCCAGAAATGAGCTAGGAGGCAGAGAAGGCAGGTGTCAGAGTATGGGGGTGTCCCTACGCAGGAAATTTTACCTCAGAACTTCTGGCAAACAAAAAGAACTATCAGCACCTCAGTCCTCAGGGTGATGGAGTGACAGGCCCTGGGGCAGTTAACACAATTGGTGCTTTCCCCCCTCAGCAGTGGTTGGCTGGTGTCCACTGCACCTCTACGTGGCCTCCTACCTCCTCCACGTCTGCTGCCCCAACTCCTTCCCTCTTCTCTCCCCTACCTGGGCCAGCCCCGGGGGCGTGGGAGGCCCACGCCTGTGTCCGCTGCCTGTGAGCGGGCCTCTGTGGCCCTGCTGGGCCGTGGGTTCTGTCGTGAGCGGGCCTCTGTGGCCCTGCTGGGCCGTGGGTTCTGTCGTGAGCGGGCCTCTGTGGCCCTGCTGGGCCGTGGGTTCTGTCGCGAGTGGGCCTCTGTGGCCCTGCTGGGCCGCGGGTTCTGTCGCGAGCGGGCCTCTGTGGCCCTGCTGGGCCGCGGGTTCTGTCGTGAGTGGGCCTCTGTGGCCCTGCTGGGCCGTGGGTTCTGTCGCGAGCGGGCCTCTGTGGCCCTGCTGGGCCGCGGGTTCTGTCGTGAGCGGGCCTCTGTGGCCCTGCTGGGCCGCGGGTTCTGTCGTGAGCGGGCCTCTGTGGCCCTGCTGGGCCGCGGGTTCTGTCGTGAGCGGGCCTCTGTGGCCCTGCTGGGCCGCGGGTTCTGTCGTGAGCGGGCCTCTGTGGCCCTGCTGGGCTGTGGGTTCTGTCGTGAGGGCGTGTGCTTCCGGGCAGTCTGTCACCTGTGCCTGTGGACTCTGGCGGGGGTGGGGGTTTGGGTTAAGAGCGTGGGCTTGGGTCTGTGCGTGCTTGTGCGCGAGGGTGTGTGTTTCTCATCTAAGGTGTCCGTAGTGCCGGGTGTGGTTTGTCCTTCTGTGTGGGTGATGACAGGAAGGCGTGAGGTGAGCATGGGCAGGGCAGGGTGGCACTGTTTTCTCTCCGCTGGGCCTGGCTGGCTGCTTTGGGGTAATTCCAGGCTCTCTGGTGTCCTGAAGCCAGGAAGGGAAGAGTGAGTCACCCTTCCCCCTTCAGAGAAGCTTCTTCCCTGTCCCCAGGGCCGGGTTTCACCGAGGCCATAAAGAGGCCCTGCCCACCCGGGGGCTGGGTGTCTTCCCTTCTCAGCTGAGCCTGAGGGCCGCTCCCGGCCATGCCCAGGGCGCTGCCCGAGCTCTGCGCTGGCTCGCAGGGTGCTGACTCTGCACCTCAGGGCTTTCCCTGGTCACCTCTGTGTGCTGAGTGCCCTCGGCCCACCCCGAGCCCCTCCTCTCCTGAGCCCCTCCCCCTCCCTGAGCTCCCTCCCCTGAGCTCCCGCCTCCTCGTGCCCCCTCCTCTCCTAAGCCCCCTTCTCCTCGTGGAGACCCCTCCCTTCCCGTAGCCTCATCCCTCCCGGGGTCCCCTCCCCTCCCTGGCCCTCCCTTTGAGCTCTCTTCCACTTTCTGTGCCCTGGTCTCCTCTCCAAGTTCTTTCCCCCTTGAGAGACAGCCGAGACAGGGGCTTGGTGAGGAGACCCTGTTCTAAGAGAGGGGAAGGGGCTCAGGGAAAGGGTCTGGGAGATAGCTCGCTCGTCCTTGGCCTGGCTGGTTCTCCGTTTCACCATGACCAGAGGGGCCAGGGCTTCTGCCGTCTTCCCAGGCAGGGGTGGGGCTGGCTGTGACTGAGGAGGATGACGGGGAGGGGGTAAGGGGTTGCTTCCCCCCCGCCCATGACTCTGGAGTCACTCTTGCTCCCACAGGTTCCCCGTAGCTCCAAACCCTCCTTTTTCTCCCCTTCTTCTCTCTCCCAACAGAGACCGCCCCCCCCATACACCACACAGCTCCCTCCCCGCTCCGTGGAGGGCCCGGGAGAAGCCCTCTCCCTCTTCCCCTCAGTGTCAGCAGCCCCTGGTCTAGCTCTGCCTGCCACCCCGAGCCCTCCCCGCAGACTCCGGGTGGGTTGTGGGCTTTCCTTCTAAGGACCGCCGCCGTGGTGCCGCCTCCCCGGGGTCTCCAGCCCCACTCCTGGGGCCACAGCGCCCGGCCCCGCAGGGCGGCTACCTCCTTGCCATCGAACCCTCCCAAGGGCCTCACGTCCCGTCCCGGATTCGCCCCACCGCATGGCCTCGCCACGCTTGCTGTGCCCTGCGCAGGCCCCAAGGGGGCGCCACACCCCAGCCCTGGCACCGGGAGGCCCTGGGGCCTGCAGGGCTGCACCTCCCTGGGGAGGGTGGATTCTCCACCCCGGAGCCTCAGCCGTGCACCTGGCATTGCAGCTCACAATTCACTCCCGCAAGCCGGGGCGCCTTTGGCAGCCCCATGGCATGTCTGCCGATTACAACTCCATCCCCATCCCTTCACGGCTCCTAGCATGGAGTGGTTTTCAAAATTTCCACCCTACAAACAAACGCACTCTAAAGACAGCCACCGCCGCCCGTCGGGCTGGCCCAGCCTGGGGGAGAGAGTGGACTCCAGAATCGGCCAGGGCCACTGCCAGGTCGCTCTCTCCTTGCTGGGTGTCCCAGAACATTCCGAGGAGGGAGTCGTGGGAGCGCGTGGCTTGGGATAAGCTCTCTCTGCCATCTGACTGGGATGTTTTTCAGCCTGGCCGGACAGAGGCACCCTGAGTTTCCACCACCTTGCTACATCCTGGCACCCTCTCAGGCAGGTCTGACCTGCTCCCGGTGTCTGCGGCACAACCAGGAGCCCTGGAGGGCAGGGCCTGCCACCTTCTGAGCTGCTCGGCAGCTTAATAATGTCTTGGAAACAAACTTGAGTAGCTGGATGCTTGTTGTCATGGTTGCACATGCGGGCTTTGGCTCTGGTTTCAAACAGTTCTTGGTTCGAATCCAAGATCCATGGCCGTGTGACACTGGATAAGTCATTTACATGCCTTTTTACATGTCTTTACTATATGTCTTTACTAGTCAAATGGAGGTGATTTCATGGATCTGAGAATTATCAGAGGCTGTGTGTGGTGCCTGGCTCATTATTTTAAAAAATCACTAATATTCCTAGGCCTGTCCTCCAAGGTAGGAAGGCTGAGCTCCCCACCCTCCTGGAGCACAGAGAAGGGAGAGGGTTGGGAGGGCCTTTCGGTACCACACTCATCCCATCAGCGGGGAAACTCAGAGCACAGGGCACTGAATCGGGCACTGGGGACAGACCTGGGAAGTGAGCTTTGGTGGCCATGGGACTGCGGGCATAGGGCTCGGGCAATCCCTTGTGTGTGTGTCTGGGGAGGGATGCAGAATAAGTGTGACCCAGTCCTTGGCGGGCTCTGGGGACCTGGGCAGGGAAGGACTGGATGAGGAAGGCGACCCAAGGAGCTCCGCTGTGCCTCTCCAATCGCCCGCGGTCTGTCGCTGTCCCCAGGCCGGCTCAGCTGCGCCTCAGCTCTCCTCTGCCTTTCACCCCGGCTCGCCAGGCCCTGAGGATTCTGGCCTCGGGGACCCCTCCAGCCTTCCAGGCCTCTGGTCCTGCCCTGCCTATGCTCCCCCCTGCCTCATGGCTTTTGCACCTGTGGGTCCCCCACCTGCAAGACAGGTTCTTCCTACCCTCTTACCTGGCTGGTCCCTTCTTGAGTTTTCTCCCAACTTTTTTAGTTTGAACAATTTTAAACCTCCAGAAAAGTGCAAGAACAGTTCCACGGCACTCGTATACCCTTCACCTAGGGTCCCCAATAGCTATGGCCTTGGCACATTTGCATGTTCTCTCTCCCCTCCCTACACACACACACAAATATACTTTTTTTTTGAACCATTTGAGAGTCAAATGGGGTCATCATGCCCTGCCCGTGGACTGCTCAGCGTCTCAGCATGCACCTGCTAAGAACAAGGACGTTTCCGTCAGAGGTTCTGGAACGTGAGCGGGGCTGAGTCCTGAGTCCTGGCTGCCGGCTTCCTCAGTGTTCCCGGGGTCCCCTCTGGCAGCAGGAATGGGGAAGGCTCCCTGGAGGAGGTGGGACTTGGGCTCAGCTTTCTTTTTTTCCTAAATTAGACTTTAAGAACTTTTTTAGAACAACTTGAGATTTACAAAAAAAAACCTGAGAAGCAAGTACAGAGAGTTCCCATACAGCCCACCTAATTCCCCTATTCTTGACATCCCACATGAGTGTGGTGCATTCGTTGCAATTAATGAGGCCATACTGATATATTATTAACTGAAGTCTATACTTTTTTCAGATCTTATTTTTACCTAATGTCCTTTTTCTGTCCCAGGATCTCGTTTAGGGTATCACATTACATTTAGTCGTGAGGTCTCCTTCAGCACCTCTTGGCTGTGACAGTTTCCCACTTTCTATGTCCTGATGACCTTGACGGCTTGGAGGAGACCTGGGGGAGGGTTGTACGTTGCCGCCCTGCTGGGATTCCTGAGATGCTTCTCCTGTGATTAGACAGGGGTTATGGGTTTTGGAGGGAAAGGTCACAGAGGTAGACGGCCATTGCCATCACGTCCTAAGGTCCAGACTATTAACATGACTTAGCACCGTGGAGGCTGACGTTCATGACCTTGGTGAGATGGTGTGTGTCAGGCTTGTCCCCTGGTGGGCTACTCTCTGTTCCTTCCTTTCTCGGCCGCCCTCTTTGGAGGGAAATCACTATGTGCAGCCCCCATTAAGGAGTGGGGAGTTATGCTGCCCCTCCTTGGGAATGAAATACCCACATAAATTATGCCCAGAAAGTTGTCTCTTCTACTCCCTTTGTTTATTCAGTTGTTGATTTGTATCAGTATCCGCAGGCTTCAGAAGTTCAAACCGTGGAAATCAAGTCCAGATAAAAAAAGGAGCACTGAAAAACAAAACGGTTCAAACCTAGCCACAAGAATGACTGCCCCGGCTCCCCCCACCCCCCAGGGGCCGGGGCAGGGCAGGGCTGCCCTTCCTTGGGGCTGGGCTGACCCAGAGCTGGAGCCCGCAGGGAATGAGGGCCGCTGGCTGGGCTGGGCTGGTGGGTGCACCTGGCAAGAGGGCAAAGATCTGGTAGCTGGTGCGGAGGAGGGGAGGGGTCAGGGCTGGTTGCTGTGTGTGGATGGAGTGGGTGTGGGCAGTGCCCGCTGCATCCAAGCCAGGTGGCATGGGAGAGGTTGGATAGGGTGCGAGTGGGGAGCCTGGAGCGGGAGAGGCTGGAGGGGTTGGGGAAGGCCGGCCTGGGGGCCTTGAATCTGGGGAGAGGTGTACTATGACCTCTGAGTCACCTGGGGTGGGGGCCAGATCCTCGTCCTCCTGGGTTTTGTCCCTGCTCCTGTCACCGCTGACTCACAGGGTACCTGACTAGGAGTCCTCAGTTCTGCCTCCTGATTTCTCTGTCCCTCCCAGTGTGTCACAGAAGCCGAGAGAGCTTCTGCGCAAACTGGTATCCCCAGGCGGTGTGCCTGGGCTGCCTGCGTGGCGGGCAAGGCTGCTGGGCGCCAGGATCCTCCACGGCGCCCCCCTTGGGGCAGAGAGGAAGCAGGAGGGGATGACCCCAGCCCTTGCTCATCCCACTGGAGACGAGGCTGCTCCTGGCCCAGGAGCCAGGTGGGCTGCTCTGGGGTCCCAGGCTGGCCCTGGGTTTGGAATGCCCCTGACGAAAGCCCTGCCTCCCCTCCCCTGAGGCTCCGTCACCCATCTCCAAGCAGGGCAGCCGCTCCTGTCTCCCCCTCCCACGAACCCACCATGCTGCCCCAGTTACTGCCTCATAAGCCAGTTGGACAGGGCAAGCCCTTCCTGGAAAGCCCACCTGGCACCCACAGGAGGAGACCACGCTCCTGGACTTGGCACTCGAGGCCCCTCCTGGTGTGCCGCACTCACTCTCCAGCTCCAGCTCCATCACCTGCTCGGCTCCAGACCCCTCAAGCCTGCTTTTCCCCAAAGGCTCCTGGCCTTTGCACCTGCTACTCCCTTCGGTGGAAAACCCTCTCCCCTTCCCAGGCCCCTAAACTCGTATTTACCTTTGAGCCTCTGCCTCACCTGCCGCCTCCCCTGGGAAGCCCGCCCTGAGCCACAGGCCGAGGTGACTGTTTTTCTTCCCCAGAGTTTGCACAGAGTTGGTTTCTCCTGTGCTGGGAATTCTCTCTTTAGATTGAGGGGCCTCGAGGGCAGGTGCTCAGAACCTCCTTCATGAAAGAATAAATAAATGAATAAGTAACAAATATAGAGTGGATGTCAAGGATAAGGCCCAGAATCAGACAGGGCCGGGCATGAGGGCTGGTCTTACTATTCTGGTGGCCTGGACTGTCCTTTACCTCCCAGAGCCTTAGTTTTCTATGGAATGGATGTCCCCGTGCTGTTTCATAGTAAGAGGAAATAATTTCCTGTCTTATGGAGGTACCCAGCAGAGTGCCTGGCCTACAGTAGGTGCTTGAAAGTTGTTTGTTGATCAACTGACTGGGGAGATTGGGGAGGGGGTGGGGCTGGGCAGGACTGACGCCTCCATCAGACTAGAGGGACCTCAGGGAGCCGCCACCCTTCAAGAACTTTCTGTCTGTGCCTTTGGGAAGTTGAAATGAAGGTACAGCCAGCAGAGAGGGGCTTCCTGGAAGCAGGGTGGGGGGAACAGGTGGGTGGGAGGGGGGTGGGGGGAAGGAAGCCTCATGCCTGGGGCCTGGGATGGGGGAAGAGCTAAGCAGCTGGCTGGGATGGGGGGGTGGCCAAGGTGAGGGTACAGATGGGGCTGGGAAGGGTGCTGGCTTCCAGGGTCCTCCTGGGGCAGAGATGAAGCAGGATGGGACCAGCCTGGCTCCTTGCACAGGAGACAGGGGGGTTGCCCTGGGGGTCTGGGCTGGTCCTGGGTAACAGGCACCCCCCAGTGAAGCCCTGCCTTCCCTCTCTAGGGCTCCATCCAGGCTCTTTGAAACCACCAGACCGAAGCTGAAAGGACACACTGCTTTAGTGGGAAGTCATTAAAAAAACATTCTCCCCACTCAGCCCCATCCCCCCACTCAGCTTCTCCCCCTCCTTGGGCCCCCTTCCTCTCCACACCTCCCCGCCCAGCCAGCAGCAGAGCCACGTCCACTTTCTCCCTCAGCCCACGTGGGGCCCAGCCTGGGGCACCACCTGCTCGGCCGGTCTGATCAGGCCTCCTGTCCAACCAGGACTGACATTACCAGCCCCCGGGCAGGGGAGGGGAGTGGGGGGTGGCCCACAAGTGAGCGCTGCCAGGCAGAGGGCCAGGGGGCTCCCTGCTCAGCCTGCAGCCTCCAGAGAGCCTCCTTCCAGAACAACCCTCGGAGGCGATGCTCAAGTGACCTGGTGGCACAAGCTTTAACTCACAGAGGAAGCATATTTCAGGTTTCATGAAATCCCACCGCAGATCATTTACCGGAGTTTTCAGATTTTATAATTGATGGTATTGTCTCTGGTTAAAAAGAAACAGGATCTTAACTTCTGCCTGGTGTGCTGGGAGTGTTTGTGGGCCAGGAAGTTAGCGAACTTCTGCAAAAATAAATAGTTTTGAATCAACTTCCAGCTAAACTAGTTTTTTTAGCTAGGAGCAAGGCTAATTCCTTTTGTTCTTCAAACAGGCTGCATGATCTGATAAGGATCAAACGCTGGGTTTGGTGGAGAGGAATGATTTTAAGTCTTAGCCTCAGTCTTGTTTACGAACTTTGGTTCCGGCTGCAGCAGGAGGGCTCCGCGTTAGACAGTTAGTTGGGAGACTTTTCCTTTACCCCTTTCCCAGAGACTCCCAGGGAGCTGGGGCTCAGGGCCAGAGGGGTGTGTGTGGGCAAGATGGGGATTTGGCTGAAGCCCCTGGGGCTCTGGGGACAGGGTTCTGCCTGGTGTAAGCGGGACCAGTGATGAGGGGTGGACGCCTTGTGCCAGGACTTCCCCCCAACCTGTCCAGCTCCGAACAACTTCACCTCCCTGTGCTTCCCATCTCCTTCAGCTGAGAGGACACACACTCAGGTTCTCTTTTTACAAGACAGGAAGTGCAGGCTGAGAAGTGGACCTGCCGTCTGTCCCTGGGGCCACAGGGCTGGTAAGATGGCTTCTAAGGGTGGGCAGGGATGGGTTAGCCGATCTGGTGGGTAAAGTCAGCATGCGTGGTACAATTCTATCGGCATAAAACTAGGCAGTGCATGTTGGGAAAAAGAACGACAAAAATCAATAGGTGCTAATTCCGCCCCCGCCCCCAAAGCCAAGGTGTTGAACGGCAGAAGCGTCATAAGGCGTCACAGCAAAAGAAAGGCTGTGGAAGCTTCTAGGAGAGGGTCGGGCTAGGGACCAGAGGAATTTCCTTGCTTCCCCCATCTTGGGGCTCAGGAAGCCAGCCTGGGGTGCACACCGAGGGTCTTGGCTTTTCTGGTGTTTTTCCTGGCAGTGGGTGGAACTGAGCCAGTTTCTCTTGGCGTAAAGCAGGCGTCAACAAATATCTGCTGAGCTCCACTCATGTGCAAAGCTGCTCCCTGCTTCCCCAGTACCCCCGGGAGCTCCGTGGCCACCCCTCCTGCCCCTCCTTCCCACCTGGGTCCCCCCACCCCCCTCGGGGCCTTCCCCTACGCCTGGGGCCTGGGCAGGGATGACAGTGAGGGGCTCCTGAGCAAGGAGGAGGTGCCCTCCCAATCCTGGGCCTGCTTCTGGCTCCCTGCCTGGGTCTCAGTTTCCTCATCCAGTGAAGACAAGAGTCCCAGCTCTGCTTACTGCCTGGGTGAGGTCATCTGCAGGAAAGCGCTTGTCAATCAGGAAGGGCAGTTATCTCTGGTAGTTCAGCCCATAGCGCTTGAGTCCTCAAAGGAAAACCCCGGGAAGGTGTGGTGCAGGCAGAAACTGTCCCTGTTTGTGCCAGGATGTGTGTGTGTACAGGGAGAGAGTGAAGGTGTGGGAGAGAGCAGGGGAAGGGCAGCAGGCACCAGGGGGGCAGAAGGCCTTCCTTGCATCCTTGGTCAAGCATTTATTGAGCACCTGCTGTATATCAAGCCCTGTGCTGGGCACTGAGGTTGAACACGGAATTGGTTCTGTCCTCCAGGAGCCCCCAGCCTGGTAGGGAGATAGGCGTGTTCGTAGTTCACCACAGGACAAGGCCTCTGCTTCCCCATCTGTAAAATGGGTGCATCCACTAGCTGGAGCCAGCCCCGTGGTTCGTTAGGCGGCCAGCAAATCCATCTCAGAGGCCTCCCACATGCCGAGGGCTCCCAGACAACTCCAACCCAAGTCACAGCACCCTCGGGAAGCTCAAGGATGGCGCATCTGGGTCAGAACCGGACTCGCAGCCACCCCGGATGCTGGGGACACAGGGACATAGTGGGCCCCTGGGCCCCGAGGAGCTCCCCCTGATGTGGTTGGGAAGCGAGGGGCTCGCAGCTGTGAAGTGCCCTAACCACTTCCTGTCACCCCTACAGTGAGCCCTTCCTCTTGGTCCCCTCGTTGATCCTGGACCCCCTGCCCTGCCTCCGGCTCCTTTCTGTTTCCAGGGGCACCTTTCTGGAAGGTGTGTGGACACCTGTCGGCCTGACACTCAACGCCCCTGCTCATCTCCCTGCCGTTGTGCACAGCCCCGCACAGGTGGCGTGGCCACGTTTGGGGCAGGAGTGAATCCCGGAGCAGAGTTCTGTGCCGCTCCCCCACAGGTCCAGTTTCTGGTCAGACTGGATTCCTACCTGTTCCCAGAACGAGCCTGTACTTCCCCACTGGCCCTTTGCACCTGCTGTCCCCTGCTACCTGGGAGGCCTGCCCGCTGCCCCGCCAATGCCAGGGCCCCATCTGCAGCATAACCCGAGAACACCGGGGCCACGAAGGACCCTCCGCCGCCAAGTCCCACTCTGCTCCCTGCCCTGCCGCCCTGCCCTCTGTGTTCTCCCGTCCCATGAGACTTTGTACCCACCGTGGCTTCACTGGATGACTCTGTGTCTGACTCTGTGTGTCTTTGCAGAGTAAACATCTGTTTGCTGGGCTGATGTCCCCAGGTCTGGGCCCTGCCTTGCGGTGTGTGAACCCCCTGCCCTCCCAGTTCTGCCCAAGCAGGCCTGGCAGGAACCGAGCCCACTGGCCTCCACTTCCGAGGAGGGCGAGAGGCTGGCTTCTCTCTCCGCCCTGAAGGGCACTGCCTCTGCGCCCTCCTCCTCCTTGGGCAGGGCAGGGGAACCAGCGGGTGGGGGTGAGAGATGGGGAGAACAGAGGGCACCAGGGGTCCTGGGCCTCTAGCTCCTCGGTGCCCGGAAGTAGACCTCATCCGGCTAATGCCAAGAAGATTGCTGGTGAGGCCAAATTCAGGGACAGTAGCAATCATGGCCATAATTGTAACCATAACCACGATCACAGTCATAACCATAACACCTGCGATGAAGACGATAGGGCCAAGGCCACGGTAATCACCGGGCTGGGCTGCCTCTCTGACTTTCCCAGGACTCCTTCCCTGCCCCGCTCCCCAAGGGCCCCCACCCCTGCTGCCAGCCCCAGCCTGGAACTAGGGAGCACTGGGTGTGTGGGGGGGTCCCTGGTCCTCATGCTCTGAGCCGGGCTGGGCCTGGCTGCCCCTCCCTCTGTAAACGACCCAGTGCCCCTGCACTGTGACTCAGTGTCTGTCTCCCAGCTGACCTCAGCCTGGGCCCCGGGGCAGGGGACAGGGCAGTTTCCTCTGAGACTCCAGGTGGGTGAGTCAGGGACCCAGGGCCTTTTGTTGGCTCTGGCTCAGGAATCCAGAGAAACTGGTCAGGGGGAGGCCCTGGTGACCGAAACCCCTCCCCTGCCCCCGCCCGCCCTGCCCGAGCCATATAAGCGCTCCAGCCTGTCGCCGGGAGAACGCTGTAGCAGCTGGCGGCAGGAAGGAACTGGTCTGGTTACTCTGGGCTCTGACCGGTTTTGTCTCCAGCCACAGGCCTCCCCCGCTGAAGTTGGGTGTCCACCTCAGCGCTTGACTCCTCGGCCCAGTTGGACACAGAGCCATGGCCTCCATGGGGCTGCAGGTGATGGGCATTGCCCTGGCTGTGCTGGGCTGGCTGGGCGCTGTGCTGTGCTGCGCGCTGCCCATGTGGCGCGTGACGGCCTTCATCGGCAGCAACATTGTCACGTCGCAGACCATCTGGGAGGGCCTGTGGATGAACTGCGTGGTGCAGAGCACGGGGCAGATGCAGTGCAAGGTGTATGACTCGCTGCTGGCGCTGCCGCAGGACCTGCAGGCGGCCCGCGCTCTCGTCGTTGTGTGCATCATCGTGGCCGCGCTGGGCGTCCTGCTGTCCGTGGTGGGTGGGAAGTGCACCAACTGCGTGGAGGACGAGAGCTCCAAGGCCAAGATCATGATCGTGGCGGGCGTGGTGTTCCTGCTGGCCGGGCTGCTGGTGATGATCCCCGTGTCCTGGACGGCCCACAACGTCATCCGCGACTTCTACAACCCGCTGGTGACGGCGGGCCAGAAGCGCGAGCTGGGCGCCTCGCTCTATGTGGGCTGGGCGGCCGCGGGGCTGCTGCTGCTCGGGGGCGCGCTGCTCTGCTGCAACTGCCCCCCGCGCGCCGACAAGCCCTACTCCGCCAAGTACTCGGCCGCGCGCTCCGCGCCCGCCAGCAACTACGTGTAAGGGCCCCCGCCAACCGCGTCCCCGCCGGCCTGCTGTCTCCTTGGACTGAGCTCGGCAGCCTGTGACCCCAGGAGGACCTCGGCACGGGCCGCTGGCCGCGGGAGGCTGGGTGAGCAGGGGCTGAGCCTGGCTGCTGGCCGACAGCCTTCCGCCCCTTCTGGCCCTCTCTGACACCCTCCGAGGCCCTACGCTAGCAAGGATGGAAGGAAAGAGACCCCTGTGCCACCTCCTCCAAAGGACCCGTGGATACCGGGCAGGGGGCGGAAGCAACAGGGTGTGGCGGGGTGGGTGCAGAGCTGGCTCCTGCTGGCCAGGACAGCTCGGTCCTGACCTTGGGCTCTGCCTCTGGGCACATGAGCTGGTGGTAGCCCGTCCGGGCCCATGTGGGCACCATCCTCTTCTTTGATCTTCCCCATTGCCCCGGCCTGCTCCTTCTGTGACCCTTCCCTGTTCCTTCTCCTGCTGCGCAGCCCTGGTTTGTTGGAGAGTGAGTGGTCACTGAGTGCTGGGGTTATGGGAGACCTGGGGCCCCCAGACCGGCTGGGGCCTCGTCCACCACGAGCACAGACTGGACAGATGGGTTTGGGGAGGGAGGGCCGAAGGTGCTACAAACTGGTTTGGGGCGGTGGCAGGGGAGGGGGCCGCAGGGCAGGCTGCTCCCCACCCTGTGCCGCCCCTACTCCGCTGCCCCAGGACTCTCTCTGCCTCACCGGCCTCAGCAGACGGGACCTCGGGCCCCTTGAGGCTGACCACCTTCGAGTCCTCTGCCCCTGCCCAGGACACTGGCCAGCCTGGAGAAGGCAGAGGGTGTGGCCTTGCTTTGACCCTTGCCCCAGAAGTCCAGGGGCTTTCTCCTGCCTCTGGGGTGGTTTCTGTTTTGTAAAGTAAGATCTATTCGTCACTGTAATTATTATTATTTTCTACAATAAATGGGACCTGAACACAGGAAGACTGCGTTATTGTCTGATTTCAGGTGTGAAGGGGAGGCAGGGCTGGCGACCTGGGGAGGGGCTGATCAAAGGGCATGGAGGTTGGAGCGGGACCACTGCACCGTGGCCAGACTTCAGCACTTTAAAACCTGGTTTCAGGGAACTCTGAACAACAGAATTGGCCCTCACCTCCGGAGTCGCCTTCCTTTTTAAGTGGGTAAAGCCCGTATATGTTAAACACTAACTAACGTGTGCTCAGGACCCCGGGAGGGAGGACAGACGAGGACACCCAGCCCCAGGGAACGGGCACCTCCCTCCCTCCTTTCCCTCACTTTGTCTGAGCAGCTGGGCTGGTCTGCTTACCTTTGTTGGGTCACCCTCCAAGTCCCACCTCCCGATCTTTGCGAAAGGCTGACCCTGCCCTTGGCCTGGAATGTCCTTTATCCTTTCTCTGCCTGCCTGGATCCTGCTGGTCCTGAAGGCCCAGCTCTGGGCCTGCTCCTCCATGAAGCCTTCCCATGGCCCCAGCTGGAGGATTCGCCCTGGGCCCTGATGATTGGTCACCGAGCCCTTTCACCTACCAGGCCCGCAGGCCCCGCCCTGTGCTCAGCATTCCCTTCTCACTTTATAGGTGTGGACACTGGTCCTGGACATGTGAAGGTACTTGGCCAAGCCCAGACCTAGAGCTGGGGACCTCTGTGTGAGTCTGGGGGTGGCCTGGGACAGGGCCTGGGGCTCAGCAGCTCCTTGGTCTTGGATCCCCGCTCTGTCACTGTTCAGTGTGCACATGCTTCCACTTTGCCCAGCCTCGGTTCTCCCATCTGTGCGTTCAGGCCAAGAACGCCCACCATCCTGGGGGGCTACAGACACACCTGGGAGCAAGTCTAGCTCTGGGCGGCCTGGGGTTGGGGCTCTTTGCACCACTTTCTGTCTCCAGTCCCTACAGGGACAGATGTCACCCTTTCCTGGGTCAAGAGAACCACACAGCCATGAGTCCTTCCCTCCCTTCTGGGAGTTCATTTAATAGGCCGATGGAGCAGAGACGGCCCAGCAGATGGGCCTGGCTAGGGCCACAGGGAGGGTCAGAGGTCTGGCAGGGGCTGGGGGCCAGGACTTGTCCCTGCAACCTGGGCCACCTGCTTCCGGTACAGGTAGACGATGCCAGAGATGAAGCCGTCACCGGCAGAGCTGCCGGGTTCTACCTCGAGCTCGGAGGTGGCCAGCTCCCACCGGTCCACAGGCCAGGCCGCCAGGCATTCCCACGCCCCCGCCTGCGCCAGCCTGTCCAGGGTGGCCTCCAGAGCCTCCTTATAGCAAAGGTTGGATGGATTGGTCCTGGTGGTCATACACACCAGCCCACCTGGAGAGAGGTAGGGGAGCAGGTGAGCTGGGTGAGGAGCGGGAGCCATGGCCCCAGGCCCGTCCCTGCTTGGGAAGGTTGTCTCCTTCGTCCTCACGTCTTCAAGGCTGTAAGTTCTTCCAGCATCACCCCTGGGTCGGCCTCCCGCCTCCCTCCATGCCTTTGATGCTCCTGTTGCCTTCCCCAGGAATGCCCTTCTGCTTCGACCGAACAATCTCCTATGCACTCTTCAAAGTACAGCTCAAATGTCCTTTGTCCTAGAAACTCTTGACTGAATCCCCTGGACAGAGGTGGGTCCTGCCTTGCCGCTTCCCAGCCCCTCTGCTAGAGTCCAGTGGCAACACCAGCTGTGCTGGATGCACAGGAAGGAGGGAGGAAGCACATGGGCCTCTGGGCCTCACTTTCCCAACATGCAGAGAGGAGGTAATTAGTGTCTCAAGAAATCCTGTGTGTAAAAATGCCTGGCACGGTCAGATCGAATCCAGGAACTAGAGTATGCCCAGTGCTGAGCTTAGATATTCTCTGAAGGAGAGACGGGGATGACCCCATTACTGGGGTCTGGGAAGGCTTCCTGGAGGAAGGGACAAGAAGCAGGGCACTCCTGGAGGGTGTTGGGGGGCACTCTAAAAGAAAGGTTCCCAGGGAAGGGAGCCTGTCCCATGGTGGGTAGGGCAGGCAGGGCCCTTGGAGGCCTGGGTCCTGCTGGCTCACGGGATTGGAATTTCCTGTCCTGCTGAGCCTCACCTCTAACTCTTCTGTTGGTCTCGGTGGCCCTGCATCTGTCAGCCTCCCGTGGTTCACCGGGGCCCAGACCTGCCCAGACCTGCCCAGGCTGAGCCACAGGGAGGGGGTGATAGGGGCGCCCCTCTGCCCTCTGCCCTCGAGGTCCACGAGCTCCACCATTCTCCTTTCTGCCTGGGGACTTCGCTTAAGCCGGGCCTCCCGGGGGACTGCTCTCACGGCTCACCCGGTGCTCGGGAATGCCTCTCAGTTCTCCAGCACCGAGCACTCAACAGCCCTCGTGGGGCCACCTCCTCTGGCCAGGGGCTTGGTGAACAAGGCGCAGAGGGCAGGGTCTGTATTTTCTCCCCAGAGCAGAGGCAAGCAGAGGGCAAGACACACAGTAGGAGCACATAGGCCTGCACAGAGGCCCAACGGGTAGAGCTTACAACATGGCATCTCTCATCTTACCTGAGCTGCCCCTTTTCTCAGATGAGGAAACGGAGACCAGTGAATAGAAAGACACCTGCCTAAGGGCACCCTATGAGTTAGTGAGGAAGCAGGAGGCTGTGGGGACTGAGCTGAGCCCCTACTATGTGCCAGGACCAGAGCAAAGGCTTAGAGACATTGTTTCATCCAGTTCTCACTGCGCTCCCACAGGGCAGGGCTGAGTGCCACTCCTGCTTCCAGGGGAGAATGCAGAGGCCAGAGGAGAGTGCAGTTCTCAGTTGCCAGGTGGACGGGAGGAAGCTGGCCCCTGTGGGCCCTGCCTGGGTCTGGTGAAGGTGGCAGCTGGGTCTGGGGAAGCCAGGCCACGCCGCCCGACGCTGGGAGGAACGTGCCCCCCACTGGGCCTGCGGGGGGGAGAGGAGGAGGTGTACGTGGGGGCTGGCAGGGCTGCCCCTCACCTGGCTTGGTGACTCGCAGGAGCTCGGGTACCGCGCTGCAGGGCACCTGGCCGTCACTGAGGGCACCCACCACCAGCACTGCGTCGAAGGTCCCTGTGGCGGGGTGTGGTGTGGCGGGGGGCTTCAGTGTGGCCTCGGACCACCCCAAAGGCCTCAGTGCCTCCCTGGAGACGGACGAGGTTGCTGCCTGGGTCGGCAGGACCCAGATCCCACGGGGGGAATGACCGAGTCACGGGTGAGGGCTCAGGGAGGGGGACTCATGGCGGCCTAGAGAGGTTCTCGGTAAGGGCCTGGGGGATTTGGCAAGACGGAAGGAGGCTCAGTGAGAACTAGGGTGTCAGTGAAGGGACTGGGGGCTCAGCGGAGGCTCAGCAGGGGGCAGAGAGGCTGGGCAAGAGAAGGGGACTCGGCGAAGGTGGGCCTGGGGAGAGGGTGGGCCTTGGGGTGCCGGGGGTGGGCAGCAGTACCTTCGGGGCTGGGCAGCGGCTCCTGGCCCAGGGTGCAGAGGCTGAGGCGCTGGTAGAGGCCGCGGGCCCGGGCCCGGGCCAGCATCTCTGGGCTTCCATCCACCCCGTGCAGCTGGAGGAAGCCCCGAGCCTGCAGCTGGCGTGGGGGACACTCCAGTCAAGGCTCCACTGCCGCTGCCCAGCTGGGTCGCCGCGCCTCGGGGAGGGCCGTGTGTTTGGGGCCAGGGAGTCTGGGGTGGGGGGCAGAGTTCTGGGGCGGGAGGAAAGGACATGTGAGGAAGGAGGCGTGGGGAGGTCTAACAGGGGCCTCACCTCAGCTGCCACCAGGCCGGTGCCACAGGCCACGTCCAGGATCAGGGCAGTCTGGGAAGGGCCTGGAAGGGCTTGGGTGAGGCAGTCCACGGCCAGGCGGGGGGCGCGGTACTGAAGGGCGGCCACATCCTGGGGACAGAGCGCTGAGCCTACCACTAGCCCAGGCCCCGGTGTTTGGGGACCTCCCGTGTGACTGATTTAGGAGTTGGCCAGGCCAAATTTACGTGCATGGGCCCTGCTAGGGCTGCAGCGAGAGAGGCCTGGGTGGCGGAGGGTGCTTTCCACTGCCAAGGGGCACTGCTGGGGGTGGACTCGGCCTCTTGGGCCCTCTCTACAGGCCAAGGCAGCACTTTCTGCTGGGCCCACCGAGAGCCCACTATGGCACCTCCTCCAGGCAGCCCCTCTGGCCTGGCCTGCGGCCCCAGGGTGGGGAGGTCGTGGTCCCTGCTTTCCAGGGGCGTGGACCTGGTCAGAGGGCAGAGTAGGGGTCAGTCCGTGCGGGGGGCAGGACCACAGGGTTCTCACCCGAGTCTCACTTCACCCTCACAGCCGCCCTGGGCCACAGAGAGGGAGGGACACTGAGGCCGGGAGCCGAGGGCGGCGGAGGCGAGGACCCGGCGGGTTACCTGGTCGTAATCCGGGGCCCAGCGGTCATAGAATTGGAGTTTAAGGGCCAGGTCGGTGATGCCGTGCGCCGCCCCGACCCGCGCCCGCACGGCGGGCAGGCTCCCGCCCTCCTCCTGCGCCATCTTCCTGAGGGGGGGGGGTACGGCCTCCCCGCCCCGAGGCCCACCGAGGAGGCTGTCAGGACGCGGCCTCTGGCGGCCACCAGCACCAGGCGGGGATACCAAGCACACAGGGGGACCGCGGGGCGAGTCTGCGGAGGGCGTGCGGAGCGCGTGTCCCGGGGGGGTGGGGAGGGGGAGAGGGAGGGGGCGGGGCCGGCGTGCGCCTGCGCGGGTTCCCTCCCCCTCCCCCCCCCCAGCTCGGAGCGGGGCCTGGACGCCGAGCCGCCGTCCTCGGTGATTGGCTTCCCGCTAAGATAAAACATCCAATGACAGGAAGAGGCTGGCGGCCCGCCCCCGCCCCCGCCCGCCGACGAGCTCTAGGTTCTTGGCCTTCCTCCAACCTTCGGGACTCCGGGACGGTATCGAGGCGCCCAGGTTTAGGGGGTATCTTGTGTTCCCGCCCCTGCTTCGCCCTCGATCCTCGAGTAGCAACACCTGTACTCTTCTCCACCGCCTGCCTTCCAGGCTCCCGACGTGCGAGCACGCCCGAGTCCTGAGTAGGTGAACCCTTAGGCAGTGAGGAGCCTCCAATTCTTAGGACCAAACGGAGGGATCTGGAATCAGCCTTCATTTTTAGAACCTTCACCCAGGTCCAGGCAGGCCCAGTGGGACTTCTGCGATGCTGGAAATGCGCCCCAAATCGTGCTATCCAATAGGGACATGTGGCCCGACATGTGGCTGTTGAGCGTTTGCCCTGAGGCCAGTGTGACAACAAACTGTTTAATTCGATTTCGTTTTAATCATTTATTGGATAAGACAAATTGGAGTTGCGTTTGTAGATGACAGCAGGTTTTTCGGGACACCAAAGTTTTGCTGCAAAAAGGGAGCCGGAAAGAAGTAGCTTCCTGGGGGACAACGATTCCTGGGACGGCAAGTGATTTTTATACACATAATAAGGAAGTTGGCGTGACTTCTCCTGATTGGAGTGAACCAGGGTTTGCTGGTCTTATAAGGGCAGGTTTAGGGCAGTTGAGATGGGCTTTATTTTGTATGGCGTCAAAGGTTATGAACGAGGGGTCTCGATTGGCTAACTGGGTTAGCTCTCTTGGTGGGGATTTCAATTTCAAGAGAAATCTGTTTTCTGTATGTGGGGTTTTGTTGGTTTGTTTGTTTTTGGCTTTAGGAGGTCTCCAGGACTTGGTACAATTTTATTAATTTAAATAGCCATACCATATTGGACAGTGCAGGGAGACTTGCCACTCAAAGGATGGTCCACAGACTCGCAGCATCAACATCTGCACCATCGGCTTGGGTTGCTCCAGGGGAGGCCCTTGGGGGAGCTTGCTAGAAATGCAGATTCTCAGACTGGGCCCCAGACCTACGGAATCAGAATCAGATTGCTGGGGGTGGGGCCCAGAAATCTCCAGGCGATTGCCATGCAGCTCAAGTTTGCGAAGCACTGGCCTGGAGGACCTGGGTAGGGGATCAGGGTTTGAGCAGACCACGCAGCAGCCGTCCAGGCGGGAGGCAATGGTGGCCTGAATTTGAGTAGAGGCGATGGCATTGGAGAGGATGATTTCAGAGATGGTTAGGAGGTGAAGTGGGGGGCTTTGAAAACCGGCAGGATGTGTGACACGGGGAGGTGAGATGTCAGGGGTGAAGGCCAGTTTTCTCGCTCTCCCCCTTGGGCTGATGGTGATGGCACCAGGAGTCCAGGAGGTGGAGCAGCCTTGGGGGTGGGGTGGGGGGGAGGATGTGAACAGTTTGGGACATGTTGCAGTTGAACTGTCTGTGATGAGTCTAGGATTTAGGGTCGTGGGTAAGATTGGTGGTGATTGAGGCAGCTGATAAGGGTGAGACTGTGCAGCGGGGAGAAGGGGAGAGGGCTCAGGATCCAGCTTGAGGACCCCAGCACTTCAGAGCAGGCAGAGGAGGAGTGGCTGGGAAGGGAGGTTAGAGAAAACCCAGAGAAAGTTAGGAAGCTGAGAACAGAGAGTGTTGTCAGAAAGACGGTGGATGGGGAAGCGGACTTGGCCCAGTGGTTAGGGCGTCCGTCTACCACATGGGAGGTCCACGGTTCAAACCCCAGGCCCCCTTGACCCCGTGTGCAGCTGGCCCATGCTCAGTGCTGATGCGCGCAAGGAGTGTCCTGCCACGCAGGGGTGTCCCCTGCGTTAGGGGAGCCCCACGCTCAAGGAGTGCGCCCCATGAGGAGAGCTGCCCAGCACAAAGGAAAGTGCAGCCTGCCCAGGAATGTGGCCGCACACACAGGAGAGCTGACACAAGATGACCCAACAAAAAGAAACAGAGTCCCATGCTGCTGACAACAACAGAAGTGGATAAAGAAGAACACGTAGCAAAATAGACACAGAGAACAGACAGCTGGGGTGGTGGTGGGGAGGGGAAGGGGAGAGAAATAAAATAAATAAATCTTTAAAAAAAAAGAAAGACGGGGGATGGCTAAGAATGTCCAGTGTTGCTGAGAGCCGGTATAAAGTGAGGTTTAAGAAGTGAGTGCTGGATATAGGGACATGTAGCTCTTCGGTGAGTGAGCTAGATTCTGCCAGTGCACATGGTTGACGAGGTGGCCTTTTCCTCCTGAGCCAGGCATCCAGCTTCCCGTGCATGTCGCTGTGGCAGACTTCTGGGTAGTGGAAAGTGGATGGAAGTGACATCCTCTATTACCAGGCTTGGACCCAGACACCTCTATGATCCCTTCTGGAGAAGGCTCCGAGCACCCAGAGGAGCGTGGCGCTACAAGCTGAGAGCACGTGAGACCCTAAATGATTGTGTGCGGCCAGGCCCACCCTCCCAACCCACACTGTACTGTAACGTGAACAAGAAATAAATGATCACTATGCTAAGAGATTTCAGCATTTGTCTCTTCCACTAGCCAGCGTCATTCACCTTAACCCATGACCTTGACAAGAGCAGTTTTGGGGGAGCGGGATTGGTGGTGGGAACCCACGTCTCAGCGGTCGCCCACCAAGATCCAAATTCAAATCTGTCTGACTCTGAAGGTTGCACAGTGAACCGCCACCTCTTGCGTGTCTGGCTGCCAATAACAGAACACCTGCCCAGCAGTGGCTTAAGCCGAGAGAGATTTACTGGTCTAAGACAAGCAGCCCCAGATTGTCGCTGCTCCTGTCACATTTCGCCTATAGGCCTTTGTCTTCCTGCTGTGACCTCATCGTTGTGCTCCACCTCCCGGCAGGAAAAAGGGCAAAAGGCGGAAAGCTACGTCAGCTGAGTTATTCCTTTTAAAAAACTTTACTGGAAGCCCCACCCTGTACCTTCTGCCTCAGCCACCACTAGTCACTGGGAGGTGGGCAGGGAGGGGGAGGCTGAGGGTGGGCTTAGGTCAGCCAAGCACCAGGGTGGGTTCCAGCTCTGCTGTCTCATGCTCGCTTTAGGTCAGTAAGGATTTATTGGGCATCTACTGTTGGCGGGGTCCTGGGGTCACACAGATGAACCTGAAACAGCCCCCCCCCATCCAGTGGGGAAGGTGGGCGGGGCTGGTCCTCCGCCCAGGCTCTGTTCATTAACTCCTACACAGGGATCTGCAGACTTGGCCTTCTAAGTCTCCCCCCACCCACGGGGTGACCAGGACCCCTGCTTTGTCTGGGGTATTGAGGGATATTGGGGGTGTGTGTGTGGCCCTTCAAGTAAGCCAGGTGGTGCCAAGTAAAGTTGAGGGGCCGACGGGAGGCAGTCCTGATGGGCCAGCAGAGGATGACGTGGGTGGCTCCAGGGGAGGTCTTGGGACCCCCCACACCTGGCTGAGCAGCCCCTCGGCACCTTCTTTTGGCGATGTGCCAGCTCCCTGATTGGAGGCTTCTGCTTGTGGCACCAACGTGGCTCCAACAGGGTCACGACTTGCCTAGGGGGACAGCGGTGGCCGCTGCTCTGCCCCCCGTGCCCGTGGGCATGGGCCCCAGGCCCCCCCAGCCTGCCCGGTTCTCTCCCTTCCCGGACCAGGAGCCTGGTCTAGCCTTGGGGCCAGAAGGCCTGTCCCTGACTCATCTAATCCTTCAGTCCCCTCAAGTTTTAGACTTCTGGAACTCCAAGCCTTTTCTGTGTCTTTTGTAGAAAATAACTCTTTTCTGGGGCATTGGGTACCACCTGGTCCACTTGATGCCAAAATGGGGGGACAGAGGGTTGGGTGACAAGAAATAGTTCGGGGGTGGGGAGGGGCAAGCAAAAGCATCGGTTCATCTTTCAAACCTGTTATCTGGGGCCATAGAATTCCCAGCCAAGGGCCAGGGGCACGGGTGGCTCTTGGAGGACAGGCAGGAGCCGTTGGTGGAGAGTGGATGGGGTGGGGGGGCATGTCAGGCTGAGATGACAGAACGGGCAAGGCGTGGAGAGGCAAGAGGGCATGAGTTTTGGGGAAAGGCAAGGCTTTCGGAGGGGTGAGGGTGAGGACGGGGGGTGGGGGTCAGCTAAGGATTAAGCGTCAGAAAATCCAACCCAAGCAGCTTGGCAGTTTCCAGGCTGGCCCGTGGCCCACCGAGTTCACCAGGGACCCAGGCTTTTCCATTCCCCCAAATTGGCCATCCTGTGTGCCCCTTCTGGTGACAAGATGAGGCAGCAGCTCAGGCATGTGATAATTCCCCAAGGCAAGCCAGGAACGGCGGAGCTTCTCCTTGGCGGTCTCTTTGTGTCTGGGGGAAGATATTTCCCAGAAGCCTCCAGCAGACTCCCCTGAACTCCTCTTGCCCGGGATCGCTTCGGTTGCCCAAGCCTGAGCTGCGGGGCAGGCTGGGAGAGCGCGGGCCTGGCACTTTCCGGCGCTTGGTGTGGGAAGTGAGCTCTGCCTTCAGGAAGACGGGAGAGGGGCAGGGGCTGCTGGCGTAAACCTCCGTGGTCCAACACGTGTGCTTGCACATGCCTGACTGGTGGAGCAGCCACAGTGGGGCTGCGCATGGGTGCAGGGCCCAGGCCGCAGGGAGCCTGCTTTCCAGGCCTTGGCCTGGCTTCCTGACCTTGGGTGAGCCACGGGGAAGACACAGTCAGGTTTGCCTTTTCACAAAAGTGGCTCCAGAGGGCTGTGGCCAGCTGGTGTGGCTCCGTCGGCTGCTAACAAGACAGCCCTCTGCGGCCGCCTGCCTCTGCTCAGGACGCCGGCTCTTCTTCAGATGATTGCAACGGCCTCCGATCTAGCACTTTACCTGCTCACTCTCCACGCTGCCTTCTGGAACCTGGGGACGAGAGGCAACTTCCCTTTCTTCTGTTTTCCTTCTCCCCCAAAGCTGCCCCTTCTCGGTCTCCGCCGGCCCCCCCTGCCGCTCTGCTCCACCGTCTCTGACCCGGGGAGCCCTCCTTTCTCTACGCCCACTTCCTGGGTGAGCTCACCCAGTCCCGTGGCTTTGAACACAGTTTATGTGCCGCTGACTCCCAAATGGTGACTCCTCGTCCTGACTCTCCCCTGAACTCTGGACTCACCCACCCAGCTGCGCACTTGACATCTCCCTGTGGAGTCCGTGGCCTCTCACTGGCAAGGTGCTCAAACCCGACGCCTGTTCTTCCGCTCCCCCATCCACCCCTCCTCCGGCTCCTGTCCCACAGTCACCCAGGGGCTCAGCCCAAGGTATCAACCCCCCTACCCCCTCCACTCTGTCCCTTAGCAAATCCCGTGGACCCCAAATACACCTCCCCCCTCTGTCTCTGCCACACTGGTCCCAGCCACCCTGCCCGTTGCCTGGGCCCCTGCTGCAGCCTCCTCACTGGCTTCCCTGGCCCCTCCTTTGCCCCTGCGCATGGCCCATTTTCCCCACAGTAGCCAGTGGAAAGAGCACTGATTATTAGTTTTAAAATTTAATGGAGGGGGGGAAGCGGACTTGGCCCAGTGGTTAGGGCGTCCGTCTACCACATGGGAGGTCCGCGGTTCAAGCCCCGGGCCTCCTTGACCCGTGTGGAGCTGGCCCACGTGCAGTGCTGATGCGTGCAAGGAGTGCCCTGCCATGCAGGGGTGTCCCCCGCGTAGGGGAGCCCCACGCGCAAGGAGTGCGCCCCGTAAGGAGAGCCACCCAGCGTAAAGGAAAGTGCAGCCTGCCCAGGAATGGTGCCGCACACATGGAGAGCTGACCCAGCAAGATGACGCAACAAAAAGAGACACAGATTCCTGTGCCGCTGACAACAGCAGAAGCGGACAAAGAAGAACACACAGCAAATAAACACAGAGAACAGACAACTGGGGCGGGGGCGGGGGTGGAGGGAAGGGGAGAGAAATAAAAAATAAATCTTAAAAAAAAAAATTAATGGAGGGGAGTGGCTGTAGCTCAGTGGTTGAATGCCTACTGCTTCCTGTGTACAAGGTCCTGGGTTCAATCCCCAGTACCACCTCAAAAAAAAATTAATGGAAAATTTCAAACACGCACAAAAGAAGAGTTTATTTTTAATTTAATTTTTATTTTATAATCCTTACTCTCTTTTTTTTTAGATTTATTTTTTAAAATTTATTTCTTCCCTTTCCCCGACCCCTTTCCCAGTTGTCTGCTCTGTGTCCATTTGCTGTGTGTTCTTCTATGTCCGCTTCTGTTGTCAGCAGCACTGGGAATCTGTGTCTCGTTTTGTTGCGTCGTCTTGTTGTGTCAGCTCTCTGTGTGTGCGGCACCATTCCTGGGCAGCCTGCTTCTTTCACGTTGGGCGGCTCTCCTTACGGGGCGCACTCTTTGGACATGGGGCTCCCCTACGCGGGGGACACCCCACATGGCACAGCACTCCTTGTGTGGCACGGTACTCCTTGCACGCATCAGCACTGTGCGTGGGCCAGCTCATCACATGGGTCAGGAGGCCCTGGGTTTGAACCATGGATCTCCCATGTGGTAGGCTGGCGCCCTATTCATTGGGCCAAATCCACTTCCCAAAAGAAGAGTTTAGTACAATAACCCCTATATATTTGTCACCCCATTTTGATAGTTAAAATGTGCCCAACAGGAGTGACGTTTTTACAGTATAAATTTGATAAGTTTACTCCCCTGCTTAAAATCTAAAATCCAAATCCCTTGCCAACCTTGTCTCCAACCTCTCTCCTTGCTTGGCCATCCTCGTGTCTGCTGTTCCTGGAACTTGCCGAGGTTGCCTCAGGGCCCTTGCACTACTGTTCTTTAGGCTGGCTCACTATTTGCTTGACTGGCTTATATCCAGCCTTCAGGTACCCACCACCCAGAATAAGCAAACGTTAACATTTTGTCATCCTTGCTTCAGCATGTGCGGATGTAGAAAAAGAAGAGAGGATTGCAGATGAAGCTGGCATTACTTCGTCCCCAGGGAAGCAGCTGCCACCATGAATGGGTGGGGACCTTCTAGGATGTTTTTTTTAAAAGATTTATTTATTTATTTATTTATCTCCCCTCCCCCCCCCCCCCGTTGTCTCTTCTCTGTGTCTATTTGCTGTGTGTTCTTCTTTATCCGCTTCTGTGTTGTCAGCAGCATGGGAATCTGTTTCTTTTTGTTGCGTCATCTTGTTGTGTCAGCTCTCCATGTGTGCGGCACCATTCCTGGGCAGGCTGCACTTTCCTTCCCGCTGGGCGGCTCTCCTTACGGGGTGCACTCCTTGTGCGTGGGGCTCCCCTACGCCGGGGACACCCCTGCGTGGCAGGACACTCCTTGCGCGCATCAGCACTGCGCATGGGCCAGCTCCACACGGGTCAAGGAGGCCCGGGGTTTGAACCGTGGACCTCCCATGTGGTAGACGGACGCCCTAACCACTGGGCCAAGTCCGCTTCCCTAGGATATGTTTTGATATATATTTTTTACTGCCTATATGATGTGTCCAGAACATATATTGCTTTTTGGGTTTGAAAAAATTCATGGAAATGCTATCATGCCATAAGCTATCATTACAGCTATCAGCCTGAAACTTTCCTTTTTCACTTAATAAGTTTCTGAGAGTTTGACACATCAATGGATTTGGTCTCATTGATTTTAACTGCTGCTTGAGTCATCCCTCAGATGGATACACCCAGTTTGTTTATCCACTTCCTTGCTGAGGGAAACAATTCCGCCACAAGTGGATGCTTCTCCAGGGAGGTGCTTTTGAAAGTGGGGCTTGCAACCGTTGGAGGGCAGTGAAAACAAGCCAGTCGGTTGTGAAATAGAATAGAAAATAAATGAGCACTTTGCATGTAATAAAGGTAATTATGGCTTTAATTCTTGTCTCAGTTTCACGTGTGTCTAATGGGTAGCTTGGTAGAATGAAGTTCTTCCTGAGGGTGGCAATCAAAGTTTGGAAACCAGCAAGGAACTGCTGAGCTAGGGTGTGGGCTCTCTGAGCACCCTGCTTGCCCCACAGTCTCACCCATGTTTGGTGTATTGTCAGACTTCCCTGTTTTTGTGAATGAGCGTGGGATAATATCTCTTTGTGGTTTTAATTTGCATCTCCCTAATCACTATTAAGGCTGAACATCTCTTCATCAGTTTACCGGCTGTTTGGAGTTCCCCTCCTGTGAATTGTCTTTGGCCCCCTCTTTTTTTTTTCTATTAGTCATTTGATTTCTCCTTATTGACCCGTCGGAGTTCTTTATATATTCTGGATACTGACCCGTGCACAGTTTCATGTGTTGCAAACATCTTCCAGGGTGTCACTTGCCTTTGCTCGTGCCTGTACACATGATTCAGCCACAAGGAAGTTTATCAGTGACTTGGGCCAGGGCAGTGGCAGCTGGGAGATGGCCAGTGGCTGGGGGCGGGGTGGGATGAGAGGTTTACTGCAGGCGTTTAGATGCTTTTTCAAGAGCATGGTTTAAGCGGTGAGGAGGAACATTTTCTTTGGGCCAAGGGAGGTGTGGGGAAGAAAAGAGCAAGTAGACAGATGGGGAGTGGTTGAGGATGGGTGGGGGGTGGGAGAATAGTCCACAGAAAGATCTAGGTAAGTGGGTAGAAAACAGGTGATTTAAAAACATGGGCTTCAAACTGATCGATAAGTTAATTGGTGAAAATTATATTTCCTGTTGCTCTTTATAATTTTTTTTTTTACATTTTGATTTTTGTATCCCACAGGTGTGATTTTGTAAACTGTTCCTTGCATTTATGCATTTTTTATCCATTGATCAGAGCTTTCCTTTCTGGGGAGAATAATGTTTTTGAACAATAGGATGGTTTGGCAACTTTAAATGCTTCTTACAAGCATTTTTACAGTGTTTCATTCATTTTTTAATTTATTATTTATTTCTCTCCCCTTCCCCTCCCCCTCCCACCCCCGTTTATCTCTTCTCTCTCTGTGTCCATTCGCTGTGTTTTCTTCTGTGACTGCTTCTATACTTATCAGAGGCACCAGGAATCTGTGTCTCTTTTTGTTGCATCATCTTGTTGTGTCAGGTCTGCGTGTGTGCGGTGCCATTCCCGGGCAGGCTGCACTTTCCTTCGCGCTGGGCGGCTCTCCTTACGGGGCGCACTCCTTGCCCGTGGGGCTCCCCCATGCGGGGGACACCCCTGAGTGGCACGGCACTCCTTCACGCATCAGCACTGCGCATGGGCCAGCTCCATACGGGTCAAGGAGGCCCAGGGTTTGAACCGCGGACCTCCCATGTGGTAGGTGGATGCCCTATCCTTTGGGCCATGTCCGCTTCCCTCATTCATTTTTGTTAAAAAAACATTGTGAATTAATTTTAAGGTAGCAATGACCTTTCTTTGTATTTGGCAGTGTTTTCTGGAATTTCAAAATCTACTCAAGTAAATTGCTCAGAAGCAGACCGGTTAAAAACAAATCTTTCTACACATTGGATGGTGAATTAATAAAATTTGTGCAACCTGGGTGATAAATATATATAAATATACACACACACACACAATTTGCACACCAAGTGATTTCATCCAATTTCAAATTTATTTTTAATCTTGCATTCCTTTTCATTTGCCAAAGCCCGGACTTCTTACCCACCAACCCCTGAGCGTTGGTGCCTTGTCAGCTACCAGCCCATGCCCTTCACAGACCCGATTTCATTGGCTCCCGTCCACAACCTCAGCGGTGGGTTCCACCCGCCCGTTTTACTTGGGACAGCGCATCCCAAGTCACAGGCCGGCATATGGCAGGGGTCAGTGGAGACTCAGGTCTTAGGCAGCACCCACCCCTCCTGCTTTCACTGCGCTTTATTATTTTTTATAAAGCCATCTTTAGAAATATACAAATTCCAATAAGTATGAAGGCATTATTGATTAGTTTTTGCATAAATCTGAAAAAACATGAGTGAAGATGGAAAGTGAAGGAAAACGTTCCAACACGGAAACATGAAATCAAGAGCGGAGGCTATCGCGCCCGATCTTTTCTCGGTGGTTTCGCCTCCAGCAACCCAGGCAAGACTGGACTTGCACAGGGCCAGCTGCTCGGATGACGCAAGGTTGTTGTCACACAGAAACCGGCCTCGCAGGCCCATGAGAAGCAAAACAAGGCGCTGGAAACTTCCCACCCGTCTGTTTGGAGCGCGCGGGCGCGCCGGCCCCGCCACCCCCCGTGTCTGCCGCCCCCTCGCGGCCGCGACGCCGTCCTGCAGGCGCCGTGGGGCGCGCGCCTGAATGCCTCCGCAGCTCCCTGCTTTTCCTCTCGCCCACGGTCCAGAGCTGGGGAGTGGGTTTCTCCCGGCAACGCCCCCTGGCGTTGTGCAAGCAGCGGGCATCAAAGACCTGCAACGGGCATCGTTACCCTGCAACGAAACTGGTGATCTTGGTTCTGCAGGGCTGGGTGGGGGAAGTATTGCCCAAGGGCACACGGCATAATAGTGGGCAGGTGGCCTTGCACGGAGGTGTCAAGTAGGAAAGACAAGGGCGTGGGTTTGGGATGGGAAGCTCCCGGCGGAGGGATCTAAGTTGGAGGCTGCTTCTGCAGCAGCTGCTGCTGCCCTGGCTCCAACCCGGTGGGGACCCCTGAGGCCAGTGCTTGCTCCTTCCTTTACTAGTTCAACAAATATTTGTGGAGCTCCTGCTAGGTGCCCGGCGCTGTTCCAGGCATCGGATGCAGTAGAGCTCGAGAGGCATGGTCCTGGCCTTGCGAGGTGCTTGACCTGAAGGTCAGGAGAGAAAGGCCCGAGGTGGTGTCACCCTGACCTCCGTCCCTGATGTCCAGGCTCTGACGGCCCCTCCGTGCTCCTCGCGTCCTGTGTTCCTGGGCGACGCAGAGCACTTGAGGGCCCTGCCTGGAATCGGGCTTGGGGACCAAGCTTGGGGGGAGGCAGCTGGCTGGAGCTGAGCCTGTCATCCCAGTGGGGGCTGGAGGGCCCCCTCAGGGGCAGTGGGACAGAGCAAGGTCCCTAACTCCAGCCCTTACCCGGATCGCACGGTCCAGGGA
Organism: Dasypus novemcinctus; assembly: GCF_030445035.2. Lineage (NCBI taxonomy): Eukaryota > Metazoa > Chordata > Mammalia > Cingulata > Dasypodidae > Dasypus > Dasypus novemcinctus. The sequence continues at coordinate 18,514,671 of NC_080695.1, forward strand.
GTCTGGTCGAGATGATGTTGGGGACCATGAGCTCAGCCTTAGTGACAGTGGAATTCTGGACACGGGCAATGCCAGATGGTGGAGACGGTGGATGGGTGGGGGCGAGCCAAACAGAGGAGGAGAGGGTGGAGGGAAAACAAATGGAAAAGCCCAGTTCCAGCCATTGCTATCTGATTCCCAGCACGTGCAGTCCCTGACTCCAGGTTGAGTCAATGAACCTGACCTCCACTCTTTACTTCCACTAAACCTCATGCCTCCACCTGGCCCTCCCACCTCAGGGGCACGTCACTGTCTACCCTCCACCCACGCCTTCTGGGGGTGATCCCTGACCCCTGACTTGCTTTACCGCTCAAGCGATCCTCTGTTGGGAGACAATTCTCTGTGGCTCGCCCATGTTTCTGCGGGTCTTGTGAGTGAGGCACTACTTGTCCTTTGCTCTGAATTATCTTTTCCAGGATGTTTGAATATCGAACGGCCCTCAGGTATAGAGATAGTACCTCCTTCTGGAGCAAAGGGCGGGTATGCTCTGGTATAATAAAGATAACCTTTCTCACAGGAGCAAAGGGAAGCGTGGTTCCCATCCATTAGAAAAGATCTGGGCTCCTTCAGCTCAGGACTCCCCTCCTGTCACCCCCCACTGCAGGTGCAGTGTCACCTGGTCCTCTTCACGCCCCCTTAGGAGATTTGGGCCTCAAGGAACCAGGGCAGAATGGGTGACTGCTGTAGCTGTGAGGAAGAAATCATCCTTTATCTCTGATCCCGGAGTCTGGTATCTTCTACCAGCCTCCATGAAACACGGCAAGCTAACTTGTTAGGTTGCAAGCAAGGGAGAATCTCAGCCCATATACAGTTCCTGACATCCTCAGGTTGTCAGTTTCACTTTCTAAGTATTTCTGGCATTTTCCCATTTCTCTCCATTCCCTGTGCCATCGCCCTGCTCCAAGCTCCCATCAGCCTGTGCCTGCAGGATTTATTGCTCCGTGTTCCTTTCTGGTCTCCCTCCCCCAGGCCCCTTCTCGACCTTATTGGAGCCCCTTATTGGAGCCTCTTCATGCGGCCGGAGGGACCATTCTATAGCTCAGAGCAGTCCCAATTACCTTGGCACTTAGGGTTTTCAATGACTCATTGTTCACTAGAATATTCTATGACCCAGGTGGCCCTTCCTGACCTTACCACTTACCTCCTGCTGCTTCTCTTATTCCACTTTATGCTCTAGTAATACTGAATTGTTCCAATCATTGTTTCCTCCACCTGGACCACCTTTCACACTTTCTTCTCTGGAAAACTCCTATCTATCCTTCAAAACTCAGCTCAAGGAGGCCTTTCTGAAGCCCCAGTGACTGCATGGCACTCAGTGTCATACTGTCGGAGACATGTGTGGGTGGGTGTAGCAGTTTGATATGGTTCATGAATTCCAAAAATAGATATTGGATTATATTTGTAAGCTCGTCTGTACCTGGGCGTGATTAAATTATGATTAGGGCTTGATTGTGTCCCCACCCCTTGGTGAGCTGGGACTCACAGATAAAAGACGTGGCAAAGGACAGAGTTGGAGTTTTGATGTTGGAGTTTTGATGCTGGAGCCCTGGGACTTAAGCACACAGAGGGGCTTGGTTGTGAGGAAAGAGAAGCAAGCCCTGGGAAGAGAGGAACACAGGAAGCCTGAACCCTGGCGGACCTCAGCAGCCGTCTTGCTCCAACATGCGGCAAAAGACTTTGGTGAGGGAAGTAACTTATGCATTATGGCCTGGTAACTGTAAGCTTCTGCCCCAAATAAATACCCTTTATAAAAGCCAACCGATTTCTGTTTCTGGTATTTTGCGCCAGCACCCCTTTGGCTGACTTATGCACTGGGGGAGGGGCAAGGGCAGAGGACAGAGTGCAGGGACTGTGCCACGTTCCCTCTCCAGACCCCAGCTCTTGCCCCAGGAGGAAACGAGTGGGTTAACGGGACTGTCCCAGGCAAAGGTCATCGTTGACCTTTCCAGGGACTCGTTTGGGCAGGCTGCCATGTCTGGTTGACCAGGTTGTATCCTGCACAAGGGTGCCTGGCTGAGGGGGCCAGTGGGGACTGAAATCGAGCTGTGTTTCCAGGGCAGGGCAGCGCTTACCCTCCCAGACTGCCCAGAGGTGCCCCTCCCCACCGAGTCCTGAACTCACGGGCGCCCTGTCCACCAGAGGGCCTGCTTCCTCCTCCATTAGAAAACAAAACAAAAACCAACCAACCGAAAAACCGCTGGTCTGCTTGGGAACCTCATCCCGTAGCCTTGGGGCGCCATCTGCAGGTCCCCGGCCAGCATCCCATCTCACTGGCTCTAAGCTTTTGGTCCCTCTTCTCTTCTGGGGTCCCTCTCACTTTCTCACTGCTCTGAAACAAGTCCACAGACCCTTTCTCTTTGAGAGATGCAGATGGGACAGCAATATAAGAAATGCACCATGATCAAGGTTCTGGAATCTTCCAGAATTCCAAGGCCTTGAACTGAATCCACGGCTGCAGCCACCTTTGGAATGCCCCAGGCATTTGGAATGCCCCAGGTCATCTGTTTGCCTCTCTTGACCCGGAGAGTGGGATAACTCAGCAGATTGCCCCTTCTCCCCTGTCCCATGCCCAGGACACCCTGACACCCTTCACTTCAGCCCATTTCTCTTCCCTTCCCTTTTCTAAGCTACGCTCAGAACCCACTGAGATGTCATTGACCAAGAGCTCAGAGAATAGATGTCACAGTTTCATGCCTCTGCTTGGAAACTGGGAACTCCTTTAGCAAAATGCAAGGATCAGTGAGGCGAGGAAGCAGGTGTGACCGAAGCAATTGAGCTTCCGCCTACCACTTGGGAGGTCAGCGTGTTGGTGTGATGGGCAGGCACGGCAAACTGATGCAATAAACACACAAGAAGAAAAACATAACGAGAGACAACAAAGCAGGGAGTGGAGGTTCCCTATGCCTCCTAAAGACGGCGAGCAAGGGAAGCGGACATGGTCCAGTGGTTAGGGCGTCTGCCTACCACATGGGAGGTCCACGGTTCAAACCCCGGGCCTCCTTGACCCGTGTGGAGCTGGCCCATGCACAGCGCTGATGCGCGCAAAGAGTGCTGTGCCACTCAGGGGTGTCCCCCGTGTAGGGGAGCCCCACGCGCAAGGAGTGCGCCCCGTAAGGACGTAAGGAGAGCTGCCCAGCGCGAAAGAAAGTGCAGCCTGCCCAGGAATGGCGCCGCACACGTGGAGAGCTGACACAGCAAGATGATGCAACAAAGAAAACATAGATTCCTGGTGCCGCTGATAAGGATAGAAGTGGTCACAGAAGAACACACAGTGAATGGACACAAAGAGCAAACAACTGGGGGGGGGCAGAAGGGGAGAGAAAGAAATAAAAAATAAATATTAAAAAAAAAAAAAGACAAGCAAGACAGAGACCTGGTGCGACGGGCAGGTGTGGCGAGCTGATGCAACAAGAGACACAACAAGAAAAACACAATGAGAGACACCACAAAGCAGGGAACTGAGGTGGCTCAAGCAATTAGGCACCTTCCTCCCATATTGGAGGTCCTGGGTTCGGTTCCCGCTGCCACCTAAAGAAACAAGGAAGACAGACTCGGCAAGTGCAAACAACGGGGGGGGGGGGGGGGGCGGGTAGGGAGAAATAAACAAATACCTCTTTAAAAGAAAAAAGAATCCATGAGGCAGGGAGGCTGTAGGTTTGAGCAGCTGAGGCTTCCCTCTGCCTCCAAATATTTTGCCACCTGTGACCCTGGGGAGGGGTGTGTGTCAGCGTTTCTATTCCCCACGTGTTGGATCATCTGGGGACGGGAAGGGTCTGGAAGGCACAATTACCCACCCACCCCTAGCCCCAGTTCTCACCCTTGGAGACGGTTTCAGCGCCCTGTGACAAGCGTGAGATTTGCGTGAGGTTCTCTCCAGCAAGAGCCCGGCTCAGGCCGGCTGGGCAGGCCAGAGATGGGGGCAGGTGAGGTGCGAGGGCACGGTCCTCAGCCAGCGGCAGACAGGAGAGGGAAGGCGCTGAGCCCAGGTTTCGGGGCGGACCCAGAGGTCCAAGGAGCCAGGGCCTGCTCGCCCCCTCTCTCTGCACAAGCTGCCTCCCCCCTCCGCCTCCTGTCCCTCCTCTCCCGTGATGCTCCCCGGCTTCACCCCCCAGGTAAGCCGCTCGCACTCGAGGCCTCATTCCATGCTCTCCGACCGACCCGCCGTCTAGGGGCCGGGCTGGCGCTGAGGTCCGGGAGCGAGCTGCCTGCGGCAACCGGGTCTCCATGGTAACCGGGCCCACCCTGGGGTGTCTGTGAGGTCACCCTGCCTCTCCCAGCTGAGGAGGGGAGGGAGGGCCAGGCATGGAGGCCACCCCTCCGGTCAGGTCCAGCCTCTCGGGGATCCTGCTGCAGGTGGCGAGGCTGTCAGTGCTGGTGAGCGGGGGACCAGGGGTGCTGGGGGGGCGGTGAGAGGGGCCAGGCCCCGTCAGTGGAGCTGGATGACCCCGGCCCCCTGGAGTCGACTGCCTGCTCCCACTAGCCTCGTCCCCAAACCACTGTGCCCACATGTTCTCTGTAGAGGGTCACTCCTGGGGGTGAAGCACTGTCCATCCCAATCATCTTTTTGCGACATGCAGACGCTTGGGTCGGGGTCACACAGCCCCGTCACAAGCCCTCGGCGGGTTGAGTTATCAGAAAAGGGTCTCCTGAACCTGCCTCGGTGAGACGCTGGAAAGGGAGGTAATACGATGCAGTAGAAAGACACAGGCGCAACTGGATTTGAATCATGGCTGTGTTTAGCTGCGTGACTCTGGGCAAATTGCTTCCCCTCTCTGAGCCTTGGTTTCCTCTCCTATATAAAACGAGTCTTGCAGGTGCATGTGGAACCCGGTAGCTCTCTCTCCTCCCTGGGCTCTGCTTCTTGATCTGGGAGGCCCTAATTCCTCTGGGGTCCCAGCATAGCTCCACCCCCTTGTCCTGGGCTGGTCCGGTCGTGGGGTGGGGAGAGGGCTGGCTGCAGGGGTGGAGCTGCTGTCCCTGAGGATGCAGAATGCAGGTGGGGCCCTGCTTGGTGGGTGGGCGTCCCCCAAAGGCTCTAGTGAGGGGCCTCTCAGCTCCAGGCCTCCAGGGAGGTTTTCAGGTCAAAAGGGAGCTTTTCAATTCCTCCCCAGCCCCCGCCCAGCCCCGCTCTCGTGTAATTTCTCGGGGGACCCAGCTTAGCGATCTGGAAACCCTCTTGGTTTCTTCGGCCCGCTCAGGTCTGCTGTGAATTCTGTCCCCCCACTGGCCCCCCATGTCTCCTGGGGACATGTCTCTCTACTTTAACAGTACAGCCTTTTGCCCCCAGTTACCAAGAGACAACTGGTGTGATGGCAAGCCCAGGAGCTTGGGAGAAGACAATTGACCTGGGTTCAAGTTCTGCAAGATCGGAGGGGTGGGGGTGGGGCTCTGCCTTCTGTACTAATAACGGGCGTGACAGCGGTAATAAGGAAGCAACCTCCTTCCGTCTGGAACATTCTAAATAATCATTTAAAACCTACAGAAATAAAGCCAAATGTGATATGGAACACTCTCTAAAGCTTCCTTCTAAGGATGGAGTCCTTGGAAATAGAAAGATCGTCCTCGTGGGTGTGGGAAACTGAGGCCGGGAGAGGGCTGCTGCCCCGACTGGGGGACAGCGGGTGACAGTTGTCGTTCCCTCCTCCTGCAGCTGATCCAGAACCGGGCCCACCTCTACAATCTGCTGCTGCTCAAGATCATCCTCTTCAACCAGTGGGTGTCGGAGCTGGCCCAGGAGGCCCAGGGGTCCTGCGGCGGGCAGGCCCACCCACTCCCGCGGGTGGCAGCCCGCCCCATGGGCCGGGTGCTCAGGGCCTGGCTGGCCTTGGTCGAGGTCCCCGTGTGGCTGCTGCTGCGGGTGCCCAGGCTGGCGTGGGCGGGTGTGCTGGGCTGCGCCCGGGCCCTGGGCCTGGCCCCGCAGCGGATGGACACCTGGGAGCGGCTGGGCCTCTCGGCGGCCACCTGGACGGACCTGCTTCTGTCGTGTCTGCACAGCCTGCTGCTGGCAGCCTTGCTGCTGCTGCTGCTGGCCTGGAGGCTGTGCCGGACAGCCCACCGCGTCAGCCTGGGCCAGCTGCCCGGCAAGGTGGGTGGGCCGGGCCAGGGGCCGGGCTGCCGAGGGCAGGTCTGGGGCACCGGGCATGGCCAGGGCTGAGCTGGGGGGGGGGGGGGCTAAGAACTCCTGGGGCCACGTGCCAGTCCACTTGCCTGCTCCAGGCCCTGCTGGAGAGCCACGTGGTGCTGGAGCTCCTGGAGCTGCCGAAACGTCTGTACTGGCGGGTGGAGAGGCTGGTAGCGCTCCCCTCCTGGTACCTGGCCTACCTTGTCACCTGGACCACCTGCCTTGCCTCTCACCTGCTGCAGGCTGCCTTTGAGCACACAGCTCGGCTGGCTCAGGCCCAGGAGGCCAAGCTGCAGGACGCCTCAGGGCCCTTTTCTGAGGGCCCTCTCTTTGAGTCCCTGACCCCCAGGGCTGGGCCAGGCTCGCCACTGCATGAACCCCCTGGAGAATAAATGCATGCTTGTCTGGACCGACCTAGGGTTTCCCTCTCTGTCCCTACTGGGCCGGAAGCATGTTTTGTGTGTGTGTGTGTGTGTGTGTGCTCACACATGCACATGCCCTAGGGCTGCCTCTGGTAAGGAAACTATTAATACATTCCTTTAGCTCCTGCTATGTGCCAGACACCATCTCAGACACTTTCCACCCATAACTTTGTTTAAATAGCCCAGCCATCCCGCCAGTGGTTCTGATTAGCTTCATTTTCCAGATGAGAAAATTGAGCCTATGGCTTTCCCAAGGCCACAGTAAGGTCATGAGCAGGGCCAGCACTGGAGCCTAGATTTTCTGTTTCCCAGAACTCTAACTTTGTCTAGTCTAGGCCCCTGGTTATCAGCTCAAGGTTTTGGGGGTGCCTGGCTGTTAGAGGCTCTGGCCTCTGGGGGGTGCCAGGGCCTCACATTTTAGACTTAGAAAATTCCTGAGAAGAGTTACTGCTGAGCTGGACCCATTCATCTATACACACTTAGCTACTCACCTCACTCGACCACCATCCACCCATCCATTTCTTTTTTTAAAAAATTTATTTTTAAAAATTTATCCCCTCCCGTCCCCCCCGCCCCGTCCCCATTTCCCCTGTTGTCTGTTCTCTGTGAGTATTTGCTGTGTGTTCTTCTATGTCTGCTTGTATTCTCATTAGGCAGCTCCAGGAACAGATCTTGGGACCTTTTGGAGTGGGAGAGAGGCGATTACTCTCTTGCACCGCCGTAAATCCCTGTTCTGCTACGTCTTCTTATTTTCTCTCCTCTGTGTCTCTTCTTGCATCATCTTGCTGCGCCCGCTCTCTGTGTTGGCTGGCACTCCCGCACGGGGTGACTTTCCCTCGCTGGGTGACATTGCCATGCAGGGCGGCACCCCCGTGTGGGGTTGCACTCTGTGTGGGCCAGCTTGCCTTGACTAGGAGGCCCCAGGCATCGGACCCTGGACCTCCTAGATGGTAGACGGGAGCCCAGTTGATTGAGCCACATCCATTTCCCCATCCATCCATTTCTTAGCCTTTCCACCTACCCACCCATCCATCCATCTATCTACCTGTCTTCCCAACCATCCACCCATTTACTATCCTTCTCCAGGACCCACACTCGCCCCTGGCTTGGTGTCCTGCTGAGGGAGTGGCTGATGTCACTTTGCTAGCTCAAGCTGCAGTGGGGTTAGGTCCCCAGACACGGGCCTTCGGGGTGAGTGTTATTATCTGCTGAGCAGAGAGGAAGGGATTTTCTTTTTTTTCCCCGGTACCCGGGGCAGGGAATTGAACCCGGGACCTTGTATGTGGGAAGCTGGGATTCAACCACTGAGGCCATATCAGCTGTTCTGATTTGGTTCTTTCGTTTGCTAGTTGTTTTTTTGTTTTGTTTTTTGAAGGCACCGGGGACCAAAGCTGGGACCTCCCATGTGGGAAGCAGCTGCTCAACCACTTGAGCCACATTCGTTCCCAGGGATGGTTTTGTGTGTTTTTTTTTAATCCTGCCCCGCATCCGCGTTGTTGTTTGCGCTCGCCTTCTGCTCTGTGTCCACTCGCTGTGTGTTCTTCCGTGTCTTTGTCTTTCTCTTTAGGAGGCACTGGGAACTGATCCAGGGACCTCCACTGTGGGAGAGAGGCACCCAATTGCCAGAGCCACCCCATCTCCCCATCTGCTGTGCCTCTCACTGTCTCTCTTCTGCATCTCCCTTTGTTGCGTCATCTTGTTGCTCCAGCTCTCCCTGGTGTGGTCTGCCAGCTCTCGGGGGCGCTGGCCAGCTTGCCTCTACCAGCAGGCCTGGGGAATCGAACCTGGGGCCTCCCATATGGTAGACGGGAGCCCAGTCACCTGAGCTGCATCCGCTTCCTGGTATGGTTTCTTGAGAGTTAGCAATCAACCCCCAGCAACCCAAAGCCAGAGGGTGTGTCTGTGCGGGCAGAGGTTCCAGAGGGCTCCATACCGGTTTCCCCTTCGCCGTTGCGGTTCCCAGGTCGGCTGGGGCCGGATTCCTGCCTGACCTCCTCTCTGGTCCTGCAAATGGCCCAGGGTGGGAGTGGGAGTGAACTTCCAGGCCCTTCTCCTAAGCCTCACGCGGGGGCCCTAGGGGAGCCACCTATAGGAGCTCCCCCCCCCGCCCCCCAAGGCCAAGAGGGGAGAGGGAGGGTGGTGGCAAGTACCTGAGCAGGGGAAGAGAGCCCCAAAGTGTGATGAGTTTGGGAATGGATGGAGGCTGGACCTGCTCTTGGCCGCACTGGGCCGCGGGCTGGGGGCAACACTGGGCATGTGATACTGATCGAATCTTCCCTTTGACTAAATTTTTTTTTTTGTCTTTATTTTTTTAATGTTACATTCAAAAAATATGAGGTCCCCATATATCTCCCACCGCCCTTGATTTAATTTTAAATTTCTTGAAACACGCAGGGGTTAAGCTCAAATGATTTCCTCCTTCTCTGGTTCTAAACTTTTGAGAGAAAACATCAACTGTGAGTGTGGCTCTTTCTGCAGTGATTCTTTGCATAAATGCAAACCTGCACTTATTCTTGCATAATACCTGTTTGGATTGTGTTGATCATCTGATACATGTTGGGAGGCCGCTTGCTGGTTAGCCTCTAACAACCTACCACCACCCATTTCCAAGTCAATACATACACATCACCTTGTTCTTTCTAACGGATGTCTAGTTGAAACTGCCGGGTGGCTCCCATTTCCCCTTATTTTACACAGTATAGCTCTGAAGCTGGAGAGGAGGCGGGTCTCAGGGCAGGACTGCCTGGAGTCAGAGGCACGGGTGGGAGGGGGTCCCTGCCCTGGGGAGCCCCTCGCCGACCCTCACAGGCCACGCTCCATCCCTGGGGGTTGGGGCCTGAGATCTCACACTGCCGGAGGGAGCCTGGGCAGAGGGAGCAGGGCTGTGAAGGGATCTGAATTGGGGCAGGTGCTGGGGGGGCCTGAGAGGTCCTAGGCAGAGCTGGCCAGAGGGGGACAGGGCAAGTTTAGCTCAGGCCCCGCCCCTGGGGTGGGGGTGGGGGTCCGGGAGACCAGCCTTGGGTCCCAGGACTGCAAGCCCCACTACCTGGCGGTGCCCACCTGCTTGTCTTGCCCCCACTAATGGGGGCCTCCCGAGTCAGTGGCTGCCGGTGGCGATGGGGTGCCTTTCACAGGAGGTTCTCCCACGGGCCCGCCCGAGTGGCCGTGCGTGGGGCTAAGTGCACAGCTACGGGACGCAGTGGTGAGAGAAGACTTGGGGAGTTTGAAGACAGAGTATAATCTTGCTTTCATGGTTACTGGAGGACTAGGAGCATACGGGGAACTATGCCCGCGGGCTGGGACGGCTGGGAAGATTTCCCGAAGGAGGCGACATTTGAATCGGCCCAGGAAGACAGCAATGTGCTGCAGCCCGGAGGAGAAGATCCTGGGTGCTGACCCAGATCTGACGCTGGCTGTGTGAGCATGGCCAAGGTCCCATCCTCTCTGGACCTCGGTTTGCTGAGCTGTGTCCTGGGCACACACTAGGAATTGGCCTCGGGAGGCACCTGGGCTGGGGACCTAGGGGGTACCAGGCAAGGGGGGTGGCATGTGTGAAGAGACCACCCTGCTCCAGGAGAAGGCCCAGGCTGGGGACAGAGGCTTTGAGTCCTTGACTCCGTCTCTGCCTCCCCTGGCCCTCTGAGCCTCAGTTTCCCTGCCTGTGCAATGGGGATGGTGGAGGGGGTGAGAGGGTCAGCGTGTGCTCCTGAACACTCCAGATGGGAGGTGGTCCCGGGCAGGAGGGCAGCCAGACTTTCTGCAAGGGCAGCTCTGCTGCACAGGGTCCCTTACACCAGCTGCGCTCTGGCTCCCTGGGGACATGGCTGCTTAAGCTTCCAGGCCATGAAGCTAAGTCCCCGGGGGCCTTCGGAGGCCCCAGGCCTCCCGGGGGGCAGGTGCTTGGTTGGGAGGGAGGTGGGCTAGAACCTGCCCTGGGCTGCTGCTTGCAGCCAGGGGGAGCAGAGCAGGGACCCTGGGGTCAGAAAGCTGTGAGTTTGAATCTTAGATCCACAGTCTCCTGGCAAGCCTCAGTTTCCCTACCTGCCAACAGGGCACAATGACAGCCCCCTAGAACCTCACTGGACATTGCCCGGCCGTGCATGTAAGGTGATGCTCTGGGCCTGGGCCGGGAGGTTCTCAGGGGACCCCAGCCCCCTCACTGCTCCCTCTTGCAGGCCCACAGCTTTCCCAGGGGCCTCGGGACCGGGTTTGGGGGCCGGGGGTTGCGAGCATTCAGTCCATCAGTCTCAGGCCTGGGAATGCGGAGGGGCCCTGGCCTGCAGGAGGAAAACAAGTGGGGGGTGGCGGTGGGGGGGCGCGGGCAGGGTGGGGGGAGCTGACTGAAGGGCTGGCCAGCAGCTCCACGCAATCTGTCTGCTATGCAGTCGCGAGCCTGGCCTGTATTTATTTATGCTGAGCGTGTATTTATATCAGCCCCTTTCTCACTAATAGGGCAGGAAATGGCTGGAATTGTTACATACCTGGCGGCCCAGGGGTCCCGCTCGGCCAAGACACACAGGGCCCCGGCCACCCCAGGGGCCCCCTCCCCAGTCTGCCCGCAAGCCCCGGCCTGAGTCCCGGCCCCTCGCTGACCCCCTTTCACCGAGGCCCGCTCTGTCTCCTTGAGTGCCCATTTGCGCCCCCCGCCCACAGTCCGGGCAGGGGGGCTCATTCAGTCCTCTCCCCTTGCCCGACATTCCCCTATCCGTGGGATTGGGAGTCACCAAAGTGCAGCAGGGAGATGGGGGCGGGAGATCCGGGTCTCCAGGTTTGGGGACGGGACCCCCAGAGATGGAGGGCCGGGCAGAGGAGGAAGTGAGAGGAAGGGAGGGGGCTCTCTTGAGGACAGGGTGCCCACCCCGGGGCTCTGGGCTGTGCTCCCCCTCCCCTGCAGACCCAGCTCCACGTCCACTTGGGCAGACCTGCCCCCTCCAGCCTGTGGCAGGGGTCTCTGCCCCCTCCCTCACCCCACGCCACCCGAGGTGCAGGGCTCCTGCCATCCCACTTGCTGTGGCTTGATGAGACTTCCACATTCGGGGTCCAGCAGCCCCCTCCCCGGCCCTCGCACTGCGCCCCAAACCCAGCCAGCATCTCTTGCCAGGCCCCGGCTCTTTAGGCGGGCCCCAGGTGGGGATGCCAGAGCTGAGAGGCGTGGCCCCCTCCCCAGAGCGCTCGCCTGACATAACCTGTTAGCACTTCTCGCCTCAGCCCGGCTCCCCCCCCAGCCTCCCCACCCCCTGGGCTGTTCCTGCCATCCCTGCTGGGGAGAGGGGGGCTGAGGGGGAGCCTGAGGGACCCCCGGCAGCTCCAGGGGTAGCTGTGCCTTTCCTCGGCGGGCGTGCAGACGCTGCTGCTGCTATCTACCCAGAGGCCTCCTCTCGGCTGGGACCTGGGGCAGGTGGGTTGACCTCTGACCCCTGTGCTGTGGCCACCATGGCCTCCTGGCTCAGAGCCCAGAGCTGGAGACCGGAGGCCAGAAGACAGGAGGCTCCCTGAGGTCCTGCCCCTGGTTCTCATCCCTGCGCTCTTGGGCCTCCTCAGGCCTGACCTTGAAGCCTCCTGATGACCTTGGGCAGCTCCAGAGGCTGAGGAGGGAGCTGCTGGGACATGTCCAGTTCTCTTGGCTGGAGACCCCCTGGGGGGCTGCTGCAGGGTCCCAGGGCTCCCCCTGCTGTACCACCCTCTCTGGGGCCAAAGTGCTTTGTGGGGAGGAGGGGCCCAGGCCCCGGGAAGGCCCTTCCTCGAGCTCCCTTGTGATGCTCTCCTGGATCTCAAGTCCCCACCCCACCGAGTCCCCACTGGACCCAACCTGTGGGAGCACCCGCCTTGAGATGGGGCCTTAGTAGCCCTGCAGGGAGCCATGGGGGCAGATGTGGTACACAGTGGGTGCTCGATAAATGCCAGAGCCTTGCTTTAGTTTCCCCCTCGTGGTCCTCTCTGCCTCCAGGCCTAGCCTCCGAGGGTCCCTGCTGGTGAGACTGTGTCTCCCCACTTGGCCCCAGCCGCTTGCCCAGTGCTGTCCCCGTCACCAAACGGTGGGTGGCTGCCTGGGAAGGCCTGTGTGGGGGCGGGGAGAGGCAGGCGCCGGACAGCCAGGCCCCTACCCCAGAGCTGCCTGTGGTTTGAGGACCCCCAGGCCCTCTGCTCCCCACTGTACCTGCCTGTGGCCCCTTTGGGCTCTGCCGGCTTCTGAGTCTGGATTTTGGGGGACTCTGGTCCCTTGTTGGCCGAGGGCCAGGAGGCCTGGGATGGGGTGCTAGAGAGGGCACGAGCAGGGAGAGCCCTGGGCCCAGCACCCTCAGCCCCAGGCCCCTGGGCCCAGGCTCCGCAGCTGGGCCCCACAGCCACTCTTGCTACACCACACACATCTGGAGCCGTGTCCCGCCCCCGTCCCTGGCCGGCATCTGGGACCCAAAGCCGGCTTGCCAACTAAACACAGAGCATCTGGGCCCTGCAGAGCCGGTTCCTAGGTTAACGTGGCCCATCTGGACCCGCGGCTGCTGCTCCACCCCGTCTCCACGGCGGAATGCTGGCTGCACATCTGGAGGGCGGGGGCCCCGGGGACCCCCCCGCCAGGACCCTCCTGGGCAGGTCTGGAGTCGGTGCTGCCTGGGCACTCGTGCCCTGAGGCAGGGGTCCTGGGTGCAGAGGTCCCACCCTTCCTTTCTGGATGGCACGGCTCGCAGGCCTTCTTCTGGGGGCTGCCTTGGGAATAGCTTAGTTTTGACATAATCTAGACACATGTCCTCTGCCAGAAGTGGTGACAGCTTCCACTCTGCACCAACTCACCCGGCAGCCCCGTTGGCATTGCTTGAAAGAGCTTCTGGGGCCTCCTGGACCGCCTGCCCGCCCACTCCCTCCTGGGGTGTCTCGGGTGCCGCGGGGGGTGCCACCAGCTGTGGGGGGATGGCCTTGAGTGCCGGTCCCGGAGCCCACCCCACGCGATGTGCCCCTCTGTCACTTCCCGGGAACCCTCCCTTCTCCTCTCTCCTTCCCTGTCAACGCCCCTGCTTGGCAGGACGGGGACCGGGCTTCTCCCAGGACCCCTAGACTCAGGGAGGAGAGCCTGGGGGAGCTCGGGGCCACGGGGCTGCCTGAGCAGAGACACGCCACTGAGGGCAGCCGGGAAGCAAGTGGGGAGGAGGCAGGTCTGGGTGTGGTGGGAGATTTTCTGGCCTTGGGAACGGCCCAGGATTGACCTGGGCTGCTTCCTCTTCAATGGGGATTTAGACGCCCCCCTCCCTCACTGGGGGCATGTGACCCTAATGAGCAAAAGCATGAGGGTGTCTTAAGTCACCGTCTTCGTGGTCGTGAGCTCCCCGTCACGGAGGGATCCAAGCCTGTGGGGCTGTTCTCCATCAGGGATATGGAAGAGGCAATTCTTGCAAGGAACTCCAGGATCCCGTGACGTTGCCTCGTTAGAGCCTGGGCTTCTCTGATGGAGCTGTGTATAAATGGCACGGGGTGGAGGCCAGGTGTGTGGCGTCAGGGGCTGGGGAGAGGTAGGCAGGGCGAGATGGGTGCTGGGAACGCTGGGACGCCAGCCTGTGGCCTGGGGACCGGGGGTCTCACTGCCTCCCCGCCAGAATGGCCTCGGGCCCGGGGTATGTGCGCAGAGCGCGGGCGAGTCCACGTCTTGTGGTCAAGCTTTATCGCAGCATCGCTGGCCCCAAATGAAAGGAGGCCTGTACTGCCGGAGCCTCCAGCCCGGGTGCCCCCGAGCCACAGGCAGTCGAAACCGCAGAGTTCCATGCCTTCTTCTGCACCTCCTTCTCCATGGAAAATGTGAGTCAAAAAGCATGCGGGGCAGAGACACAAATAAAAAATAATGAGGGAGCATTTATTGAGTATTCGCGATGGGCCAGACGGCGTTCTGAGCTTTTTCCCGGGCTTAACTCGTTCCAGCCTCGCTGTTGTAATTCTCAGCCCACTTTGCAGATGGGGAAGCTGAGGCTTTAAGGCCCACTCTGTTGGGTGGCAGAGCTGGGATTCACACCAGGTGCCTGGCTCCGCAGCCCGTGTCCTTAACCGCCGCCCCACGTCGCCCCTCTGCAAGGGGCAGAGAGAGGCCGAGCTGAGATGGACACGGGGAGGCAGGGGGCGGCGCGGCTCCCAGGCCCTGGGCTCTGCACCTGCTAAGAAGCGACGAGGAGCAGCAGAATTGACCCAGGCCTGGGGGAGGAGGGGCTGGTGACCCCCAGGTCTTCAGAGAGAGCCGTGCAGGCACTGAAGCGCCCCTGCCTTCTCGAGGCTTCCAAGGTCAAACAGGCGCAGGCTTTGCATTGTCTGAGTCTCGCTGGCAGGCACGGAGCTGGGTTCACCTGGGCTCCTGAGAGGGTGAGAGTGAGGTGGGAGTCAGGGTGTGCAACCTTGGACCCCCCTGCTGGGGCCCTGTCTCCCAGGGAACGCCTGTCCTGAGGTGGGGGCACTTCCTGGACGGTCACCCGGGCCTCCTGGGGTGGGGGCTGGGCGTGTCTGTGTAGAGGGATGGTCCTTCCCTCCATTTGCTTCTGCTGCCATCTGACCTGCCAAAGGGAGGCCAGTCAGAAGGAGGAGAGGGCAGCGCCGTGAGCGGCCTGGCCCCCTCTGGACCCCTCAGACTGACCTTCTGTGCCCCACCGGTACCTTTGCTAGCCTCTTTCACCCCCTGAACCCCCTCTTCTCTTCACCCCTCACTGGCCAGGAGCCAGGTGAGGGTTTATCTCAATCCAGAAACAACCTTGATGGACAGGTCCCATTATCACCCCCAGTTTAGAGATGAGGAAACTGAGGCTCAGGGACGGTAAGGTCCCTCTTCACACAGGCCTCTCTGAAGCCCCCTCCCTGAGCCCCTAATTCCCACCCCTGCCAAGAGGACCCGGAAGAAACCTCCTCCCCAGTCCTCCAAATGCCGGGGCGGGGGGCAGGGCCCCCGCCCGATGCCCCGTGTCCTGGCTGGGCCGAGCCGGGGTCTGGGGGGCTGGCCTGGGGTCTGGGGCCAGGGCGGGGAAGGGAGCAGAGGGAGCCAGCAGGCCGGGGGAACAATGGAAGTGAAAGGAACGGAAATCCTCCGGGAAGCGGGCGGGAGGGAAGGAGGCCAGGTCGCCAGAAGTTTCCAGACAGGCTGGGTCCTGGAGTCCAGGGGGCAGGGGGCGGCCGCCGGGCAGGGGCCCCGTTTCTCCGTGTGTTTGAGATGCTCTGGCCCGGATCTTGCCTGAGGACCCTGAGGCAGGACGGACCGACCCGGGGGCCGTCCTGTGGCCTGAGGGGGCCTGGCCTGAAGGGAAACTGGACGTTCCTGTGAGCTGGGCAAGAGGATGAAGCCGCGGGGACCGGCGGGAATGCCGGGGGGAGGGGGCCGGCCTAGCTACCCAGCTCACCAGGGCGCCGTCTCTGGGGCGCCCCCATCTCCTTGTCCTTCCATCCCCAACAGTGACGTCATTTCTGCTGCTCAGGTCTCACGACCCCCTGGGAGCAGACCGGGAAACCGAGGTCCATTTGGAGGCTGGTGGAGAGCTCAGCTCAGTCTGAGTCCACCAGTGTTTACGGGCCGCCTGCTCCAGGTCCCTCCCCGGGCCCCCAGGGCTCTGAGCTCTGGGCTTCCAGTGGGTTGGTCACCTGGGAAGGTGCTCCACCAGGCAGGCCCCGAGCTCACTTGGGGCTGCCATGTGTGACCCTGACCCCCGAGGAGGCAGGGACCAGCCCTGCTCCTGGCATCTGGGCTGGCCAGAAGTTTCCAGATGTGGCCCTGGACTGCTGGTCTAAGGAAAGCCTGGGTGAAGGCTCTACCTTCGAGCCCCTCACCTGGTGGGCCAGGGTCTCGCCCTCCACCCAGCAGCCCCTGGCCTCGATGTGGGCTCATTCCCTTCCCCCCAGGTGCTGCTGGGCTGTGGGCACCTGCAGAGCCCCTCGCCCTGCCGCCCTTCACACCTGGGGAAGGAGGTTACAAAACGGCACTCGGGGCAGCAGGGACCTGCCCAGGGGGTCTGTCCAGGGGCCCAGCTGCCTCTTCTCCTGCCTCTGAGCTGAGCAGGGCTTTGTCCATTCTCTCAACCCACCAGGATGCCTCCTCCATGCCGGGCCTGGGGCTGGGAAGCGGGAGATCTGCAGCTGAGCTGGGGCTCTGCACCTGAGCTGGGGCTCTGCACCTGAGCAGGGGGTCTGCAGCCAAGCTGGGGGTCTGCCCCTGAGCTGGGGGTCTGCCCCTGAGCTGGTGGTCTGCAGTTTGCAGGCTCCGACAGCTCGGTGGCTTCCTCTTTCTCCTCTCGGTTTCTCCCTCTGACAGGTCAGAGGTCCCTTCCCACTCTGGCCTGGGTGAAGCCAGCCTCTCTCCCTCAGCCTCCGGGACCCTCCTCCCCAGCCCTGACTCGGGTGCTCACCCAGGCCCCCAGGGGCTCATCACAGCATTCGAGGGTCCTGCCTCGCCCTCTCCTCGGGGCCCAGCAGCGCCGAGCTCATCAGGGGACAAGTTCTCCCAGACAAGCCGAGCCAGGCAACAAACAGGCCACCAAAACAACAAGGGGAGATTACGAAACCCGGATTCAGGGAACGAGGCCACTCAGAGCCTCTCTCTCGGATTGGGGGTGGCGAAACTGGGCCAGGCCTGAGGGTCAGAGCCGGCCTGGCCCCGACTATTTTTGTACCGTCTGGGGGGTGGGGGCTGATGAAATCCCAGCTGCGTTTCACCAAAACACTTTCCCCTTAAGCCCTGGCTCCATGTGGTTCGAATTCACTGTCACTTAACTCATCACTCAAGGCTCTGAGCCGCACCCCCGCCACCCCCTCACCCCCCGAAAAAGACAAAAACACACAGAAACAAGTCTCTGACTTGCAGACGAGGTGGGCGTGAGGGGCCGTGGCAGGCAGGCTGGCTGCACTGACCTCAGCTGCCCTGGCCGCCAGCCCCTCCATCTCCCCCGCTCCTTCCATCTCAGCCTCAGTTTCCTTAAAGGTAAAGCGAGGCGGGCGGGCTGCTCTCCAAACCACCCCCCCCCCACTCCCCCCATGGCCCGGGTTGGTTTGGGCGGCCTGGGATCTTGGAAGTCGACATGCCCCAGAATGAACTTACTTCCTGGGAGTGCTTGAGCTGCTGCTTGCTTTCCACAGGGTTTGTGGGCCCCACCTGCTGCTTGTCGCCACGTGGAGGGGGGCAGGGGCCAAAGCAGAGAGGGGGAAGGGACAGGCACCGCCAGGGGGCCTTCGATTCTTTATCCATCATGCCGACCCCTCCCCCCCCCCGGCCTCCGGCTTTGCAAACTGTGCTGACCCTGTGGCTTGGTGGGTGGGGGACCGTGGCGGCGGGTGCCTTTGGAGATGGACGCCCCCCAGCCGCTTCCACCCATGCGGTGTAGCCCACACGAAGGTGGCATTTCTTAGGAGGAGCTATAGCGGGGGTGGGGGGGTGGAGGGTGGAGGTGGCCCCCTGCTACCCCCTTCTGTCCTGTGTCGTGTCTCTCCTGCTAGACTGTGGGCCCCTCCAGGGCAGGGGTTGTGGCCCATCCATCCCGGCACCCGTTCTTGGATGTCCAGGGCCCAGGCCCAGCACACACACTCGTGGGATGGCTTAATACATGTTTCAAACCAAGGCGAAGGGCTGTTCTTCTCCTTATCTCCCGGCCTGATGACCCCAGAGCTGCAGCTCTCCCAGGTAACGGGCTTCTGTGTATCTCATAGCCAAGGACATAACTCCCTTTCCGAGTGAGCCGGGAAGGAAAGCCCAGCTCCCTAGAGAGAGGCAGCCCCTGAGGTCCCCTGTTGCTCACAGCAGGGCTGTCCGTGACCCCCCCTGCTGGCCGGCCCCCCCCTGGCCCTGGTCTCTGAACCCCGGGCTGAGGGAGCAGCAGGGTGGAGCTCCAGGACTTTGCTTTCCTGGGCAGGGCCAGGCAGTTCCTGAAGCAGTGGTGTTGTTTGGGTGCAAACATTTCCCTGTATTGTCTGGCTTCTGAAGGCAGCCAAGAGTCTGAGCAGGAGGGAGGGAGCAGCAGCAGAATTCTCCCCTCTGCCCCAGAGAGGACGAGAGCCTCGCGGCACCCTGCGGGGGGTCGGGGGGTTGTCCCCAGGCCCAGGGGGGGGGGGGCGGGACAGGGTGGGGAGCCCAGCTTGGTGGGGCTGGGGAGTCGGGAGTGCACACGATTGGCCTGAGTTCAGCCAGAGACTGAAGTTGCACCAGCCCCAGGAGGCCCCGGCCCTCCCTTTCCCCTGCTACCGCAGCGAGCCCACCACCCCTCTCAGCTAAGGAAGCTTGACCCTCCTCTGGGGCTTCTGCTTGGTGACACCTTTCCTGGGGACAGTGCCTCCCGGAATGGGGACCTCCTTGCTGAGTCCCAGTGAACCTCCAGAGCCCCCTGCTCTCCCTGCCTCGGGGCCTTTTAACAAGATGCTTCTCCAACATCCACCCCTCTTCACTGAAACTCTGGAAAGTTGCTCGTCTGTGTAAAGGTGGCAGTGGGCAAATGCCACTCTGCACCCAAGCGATGCTCCGTGGAATAGTGTATTAGGAGAGGAGAACACTTCTGGTCTCTAGGGAGGCTGGGAAACATGGAATTCAACAAAGTTAGACAAGCTTCTCTCTTGCAGGACTTCTCAGAGCCTTTAGTAGGACTTTGCCCTTCTAAGGTGTTTCCTACACTTAACTTGATACCAGAACCGTTTTTCCCACGGAATCATTTTCAAGACAAGTAGGATAAACTCTGGGCCATCCAGGTTTAGAGGACACCGCAGAAATTAAGTGATCCCCAGCAGAGATGGCAGCTGTGGTGAAGATGTTTTTCTCTTTATATTGAGTGGAAAATTACCCTTGGAGGAAGTTGGCCCCATGAGGTCCTGGTGTCAAGCTAGTATAGACCTGGCCTCATGACGTGTCCTCTCTTCCTGGCAGGTGGACTGAATTTTCTTGCTGACAAGGAGGTTAGGGCAGACCTTGTCCATCTCTCTCAGGGGTTTTGAACAAGGGGCGAATGAGCTTGAATTTAAATAACAAAAAACATTAGTCTTGTGCAGACGTGGTGGCGTGGGTATGATGTATTTATTAAATAATGCATGGCGTAGTGTGGACTTAAGAAGGGGTCTGTGATTTTCACGTGACTGGCAAAGGTATCTGTGGAACAAAACAGGTAAAAGAATCCCTGCTCTAACTTGTTCTAAAAACTTGAGCTACAGTTCAAACCCCAGGCAGCTAGGAAAGCTGAAAGGACTTTGGTCCTTGGGCTTGTCTGATGTTCTAGAAAGGGCCTTAGGAGGTATTGGATTCCAAGGTCAGAATTCGAGATGAGTTAACAGGACTCAGAACATGCTGGGTCCTTAACCCTGCGGCTCGCCGGCCCCTCCCCAGGCCTGGAGTTCCTGGACCGCACTGGCAGGCTCTGCTATGCCCCCAGATCTGGGTCCCGGCCTGACCTTAGCTAGGGGATTTCTGAAAGAGCCAAGTTCACCCTGCGGGTGCCTGGCAGCCAATCTCGTGTCCCAGTTCTCATAATGGGACACTCAGCTTTGCTCCAGCATCCCTCTGGTCAGTTCTCCTTCCCTTGCCCAGCACAAGTCTCAGCCTGAACTCCAGCCTAGTGTGGGGGACTCCTCTTGCCTGCCACTGGACTTCCAACCTCTGCTCTCCTGCCCGGTTCCCAGGTCCTGGACTCCTGTTGTGACATTCCTCTGGCTGACGGGACCCCCTCCTCCCGTGAGCCTTACCTGGTTCTCTGAGTTTGCCTGGGCCCCCGGTCCTCCCTACGGGATGGCCCCCTTACAGTGATGCGGGCTGAGGGCCTGCCCCATCTCAGGGGGAGTGCAGCTGGCCAGCCCTTCCCTGCTCCAATCTGCAGCTCTCAAATCCCTAGGGTTTGGACATCAGACAAGTGAGAAAGAATCATTTTACTCAAGTCTGGGGATGAGACCAGGCATTCTTGAAATTCACTCACTCATTTACTGTCTCGTCCATTCATTCAATTACTAATTATTTCTATCAACATTTGTTGAGTTGACCATGGTCACACTCTTAAGTCAGTCGTTCTCAAACTTGAACATGCACCAGAATCTCCTGGAGGGCTGGTAAGAACAGGAGTGCCAGGCCCCATCCGCAGAGTTTCTGATTCAGTCGGTCTGGGGTGGGTCCCCACATTTTGCATTTCTAACAAGCTTCTAGGCTGGTCTGGGGACTGCACTTTGAGAACCACTGGTCTAAGCCGTTAACAGCTATTAACACCCACATGTGGACTGGTTTATCAGGCCACTGAAACCAGAAGCTTCCTCCCACAAGAGAGGTTTGGACAGAGTAAGTCTGGTGGAAAGACCTGGTCCCTGGAAGTAGGAGGGGAGACCTTGCCAAGAGACAGATGGAGGCCCATGAAAGCTGGCTGGGGGCATGGAGGACAAGCTGTCTTTCCTAGGCTGGGCCCGGCCCCAGAGGGCAGGGCCTGGGATGGCAGGGAGGCAGGCTGGCCTAGGGAGGTCTGCGGCCGTGCTGAGCAGAGGTTGGGACTGGGCCCGGGCCCAGTGCACCTGACCTGTGGGGCTGGGCTGGCCGGCTGCCTTGGCACATCTCTGTTTTCCTTCCCAACTCCGAGGCTCCCCGAGCTCTTGCTCGCTCCCTCTCCGGCGGGCCCATCCCGGCCTGCTGGCCCCTGGACAGCACATTCCTTCAGGCTGATTTCTTCCCCCAGCCGCTGCAAGCTCACGTTCTCACAGCGCGGCTAGAAGTGGGGCCGGGGACTGGGGATGACGGCAGAACCAGTGACCAGAGGGCAGCTGGGGGGAGGGAGGAGTAGCCCCTGGGCTGGGGGCTCCCCAGCACCCCGAGGACTGGGGGCTGGACCACTTTCCCCCTGACCCTGTTTTTCAGGAGAGGTGCCGAGGGAGGGACTCTGGCCTTGCTCAGCTCCCCGGTCCCCGTCCCCTCAGCCAGCACAGCCGTGCCAGCTGTACCCTCTGCAGAGCTTGGCCCCTGTCCAGCTGGCTCCCCGGCCTCCTCTGATCCCGTCAGGCCAGGGACCCCCCTCTGGACCAGGCCCCCAATCCCTGAAAGCCCCTGCATGTAGGGGCATGGCTGGGGCCAGCAAGACTCAGCCATCTCCCAACCAGTGGGGGGGGGTTGCGACCAGGGGGACCCGACCTGCTGGTGGCCTGTCTTCTCTCTCCTCCCCCATGCCTGGTGGGCCCTGGGGTCCAGAGGGACTTGTGCCCTGCCAGCAGGAAGGGCCGGAGCGCGGGTCCTGGCATCTCGGCCTCTTTCCTGGGCTGCTTTGGCTGGGCCAGGGCTCTGCCTTCGGGTCCGGCTCAAGGCTGTCTGGGATTGGGATTGAGTCAGGATCTGGGATTGGGATTTGGGTTCAGGCTCAGCCTGTGCTGGGGTCAGGGATCATCAGCCTGTATTTCTGGATTGGAGTTCAGTCTGGGGGTGGACATGGGGTTCAGTCTGGGGGTGGGGTCAGAGCTCATTTGGGGGCTGCGGTCAGGTTTCAGTCAGGGTCCGTGACTGGAGCAGGGGTTGGGTTCGGTGGAGAGCTGCGGTCAGGACTGACTTTGGGGTGGGTGTCAGGATTCAGTCTGGGGCGGGGGCTGGGTAAACGTTGAGTCCGTGATCAGGGTCAGGTTCAATCTCAGGTCAAGGTCATGTTCAGTCTGGGAGCAGGGTCAGATTCAACTTCAGACTGGGGTCAGGTTTAGTCTGGGTTCAGGGTCAGGTTCAATCTTGGGTCAGAGTCAGATTCAGGCTGGGACTGGGGTCAAGTTTAGTCTGGGGTCAGGGTCTGGCTCAGTGTGGGTCCGTGGTTGGCACTGAGGTTGGACACATATAGGGCACGGTCTAGGGTGGGTGTTGGGGTCATTGTTGGCTTGGGGTCAAGGCTCAGCCTGGGGTCAGTCAGACTAGGGACTCGTTGGGTATTGGGACAGGACCCCTCGGGTGGACTGAGGCAGGCAGGTGTGAAAGGTGACATTTGTGCCCTCCTCCACTGCCCCCTAACACCCCCTGCTGGCTGGTCCCTGACTCCCGAGGCCTCCTAAGAGGACCCAGAGGAGAGCGAGAACTGGGGCTGGGCTTGGTGGGTGCAGAGGGGGCTTCAGCCAAATGTGCCCTGAAGCAGGTGCCGGGCCTGGGGTCACAGGTGTACCAAGACAGCACCTCGGATATCTCTGGGCCTCAGTTTCCCCATCTGAACAGCACAGTTCAGGAGCTGGAGGGGGGCACAGTTGGGCCCTGCAGGTCTGGCCTGAAATGGGGAGGACGGAGGAGACAGGCAGGCCAGGACTTCCTGGGAACCAACTGGAAGAGGGTCTGCAGCCAGGGAGACGTCTGGCTGATGTGTAGTCTGAGAGTCTTCTTCCCTGGCATGGAACCTCCCAGAACACATGGGGTGTGGCTTTAACGTTAGGGGCTCAGGCAGGGGGTCTGGCGAGCCGTCACGACTCCGGCCCCGGCTCTGGATGTCCCCAGCCCCTGCCCATCCCTGGCACCTGCCCTGCTGGCAGCCCCAGGAAGGGCCTTGCGCAGGGAGGGCGGGTCAGGAGAGCGGGAGCCACGCTTGGCGTCGGGGCCTCCTCCCGCTTAGCCCCCTAGTCTGGCCTCCCGTCAAAGCCGCAGACACAAAGGAGAAACCCCAGTTTACGTCAGGCCAGGAGCCCACAGGCCTCTGCCTCTCCCAGACACTTGGCTCCGGTGCCCCGTGTTGGATGTCTGTGGGTTTGAAAGGAGAAAGGGGCCCGTGGCCCCCACTTCTGGGTCTCCACCCGAACCTGGCATGGCGGGAAGCTTGGGGGGAGGCGGGCTCTGGGGTCCTCGATCCCAGGGTTGGACTGGGCTATGAGCCCCTCAGTGACCCCCTTCCTCCTTTGAGCCCCCTCCCCCTTCTGAGCCCCCCCAATTCACTCGCAGTCTCCTGCTGGCCCCAGCAGGCGCTGGCCCCTGGCCCTCCCGCCCTTCTCCTCCCTCCCGTCTCCTCTCCCCTGGCCGAGGCCCAGCTCCTCTGGGTCCTGCCCGGTTCCGGCACCCACTGCCCGGCGCCCTGGGTCTCTGGGCGCTCAGATCTCTGCCCCTCTCTGCTACCCCAAGGTTTAAGGCCCTGACTCTTGGCCCACCCCGAGACCAGAGCCTGACATGTGTTGAGGCTCAGTGGGCCTCTGCCACTGAGGGCGGGGGCCGTCCTCTGGGACCGCTGTTCTCTCGCAGGCTTCGCCCCCCGCAGTGTGGACATTTGGACCACTGGTCCCTGAGCACCATCCCTGCCACCGGCTGTGGCCGCTGGGAGGGGCCGGGGAGGCGGGATGCGGCCGCTCCCGGAGGAGGCCGCCTGTCGGTCGTGCCCTCGGTCAACGCGACCTGGTCCAGGAGGAGGGCGGCCCTTCCGTGTGGAGGGCGCCAGGCTCCCTCGGGGGTCAGCACCCGGTCACCAGGCCTGCCCTGGGAGGCCCGAGCCTCTCCCTGGCCCTCATGGGGCCCGAGGTCCAGGATGGGTGGGGAGCCGAAGGGAAGGGCTCCCTCTGCCCCTCGCCCCCGAGCTTTCCCAACCTCTGCCGCAGGCCCTGGGGACCCCTTCCCAGGCCACCACCGCCAGTGTCCCCAGGCCCCGTGCAAGGCCCCGCCCTACCAAAGCCCCTCGGCCTCCTATCACCTGTGGAGGGGGGCCCGAGCTGCTGCCCCGGACACCCCGTACCCCAGGCCCGCGCTTCCTGCCCCCTGCCCGCGGCTGGCTCCTCCGGCTCTGGCCAGTGCCCATTTTATCTCTGAGCCCTTCTCTGGCCCCTCCTCAGCCTTCACGCCCTGCCCCTCCCTCACCCGGGCACACCACTGGGGTTTGGGGCTTCCTAAGTGCCCCTCAGAGGGCTGTCCCAGGAGCACCCGAGCTGGGTGCTCTGGTGGGAGCCAGTGTCCTTTGTCCCCAGTGCACTGACGGGAACACCAAGGCCCGGAGAGGGGCAGGGACAGTCCCAAGGTCACACGGGCAGTTACAGCCCACCCCAGTGGCCTCCGAGCCTTCCTTACCACCTTCTTTTGTTGATCTAGTGCTGCCTTTACCTAGTGTTACCTGATTGGGTTTCATGAAGGACTTGACTCTTTTTTTTTTAGGTACTGGGGCCGGGGATTGAAACTGGGACCTTGTATGTGGGAAGCTGGCACTCAGCCACTGAGCCACATTGGCTTCCCTGAGTCGGTTTTTTCATTTCTTTGGCTTGTTTTTTGTTTTTTTCAGGAGGCACCAGGAACTGAACCTGGGACTTCCCATGTGGGAAGCAGGTGCTCAACTGCTGGAGCCACATCCATTCCCCAGGACTTGACTTGAAGAGGCCACCTCTTCCAGGAAGCCATCCTGATTTCTCCTCCACTCCCCAGCCCTTTTCTGAGTCCTGGCCACTGGCTGCTGTGCAGCTGTCATGGCTCTTGGCACCAGCTGCCATGCACGATAAAGGGAAATGGTACCCGTGAGTAGCATCATAGGGGGGCCTGATGTTGAATCCCAGCCTCCCTCTCCTGCCCTGTGACCTTGGACAAAGCCCTGTCCCTTTTGGTCTCAGTTAACCCATTTACAAAGTGAAGACGCTGACCTGGCTGATTCTGGAGGCTCTGCTGTGGCATTAGCATTGCTCAGGGAGCGTCTGGGTGACTTCCCACTGCCAGCGCCAAGTGTGGTTGAAAGTGCTCAGGCTGGGGTGTCAGCAGACCCGGGAGAGAATCCTGCACCTGCTGCCCACTCCCTGTGGCCTTAAGGAAACACCTCACGACTTTGGGCCCCCGTTCCTTGTGAAAGGGAGGACAGCAGCCAGGCCTGGCTTCTTGCATGGGTGATTGACTGCCATCGTGGCTTCGAAGGTGTTTGCTGGGTTGAACGGCACCGGGCAGGTGGACCATGTCCATGGGAGGCCGGGCGGAGGGCCACGCGGGGCGCCCTGTCGAGGGCACGTGGCAGGTGTCTGGACACCACGTCCCCAGATGACCTGTGCGGTCAACCCCCGGGGGCAGCGCGTGCTGCGTCCCCAGCTGGGCCCCCTGCCGGCTCGGGGCAGCCCCCTCCTGGACTGACCCCCTGGTGAGCGCTGGGGTTGGGGGGCCACCCGGCATTGGCCCAGCCTGGCCGGCCTCCCACCCATGTTTTGTTCGCAGAGTTTGGAATGTCCTGGGACGCCGCGCTCGGCTCCCTGGGGAGACGCTGGTGCCATCTCCTTGATCTCATTGTTGGACAGGTTTCCCCTCATTCCAGCTTGGGACCTGGCAGGCTTCCAGCTGCAGCTGCGGCCAGTCGCCGTCCGTCGGGTCTGTCCCGGCGCTGGCAGCCTGCGGCCGAGCAGCTGGGAGCTGAGGGCTTCCCAGGGGAGGCTGTTCTGGTCCCCCTGCATGGGCCCTGGGCATGGCTCCTAGCTGGTGCTCCTCAACTCCTTTCCCAGCTGCCTCTCTTCACAAACTCCTTGGCTGGTGACCCCCGAGCGCTGGGGCTCGGAGGTCCGTTTGGAATGAGGATCTCAGGACTCAAGTGGGCTGGGAGGGGCGGAGCCTGCCAACTGCCCTGCGTTCTGCTCCCCTCAGCGGGACAGGCCGTGCGCAGGGGAGCAGGGGGCCGTGCTGCGTGGATGTGCAACGAAGTGTGTGGGTGTGTTTGCATGCGTGCATGGGTCTTTTCCTGAGCCCCCAGTTTTACATATCCCTTGACTCAGGATGGGGGTATCTGTGGGGTTGCTTAAGTGCAGGATGAAATTGGGGGAGAAGGGCTAGGAGGATGGGGGTGACTGAGCAATGGGGACCTCCATTGTGCAGGAAGGTGCCCATCCTTCCCTGGCCAGCCTCCAGCTCTGGTGCCCCTGCCTCACCCCATCGTCGTCCATCACTCCGGGATGGCTGGACGCCCTGTATCCCGACTTGGCCCCACACGCCCAGGTTGGGGCATCAGACTGGGGAGGGGGGCGGTACTGCTTGTCTCATCAAAACCGTGGAAATGGGGGCGTGTGTGCATGCGCGTGGGGGGACGTGTGTCCACACGTGTGTGCGTGCACATCCACGGGTTATTCCCGAGACCCCAGTTCAGGGGGAAGGTTCATTCTTACCTGACCCGTGGACACACCCACGGCCTGCCCTTGGGCGTGGCTAGGTGACCGCTGCGGGCCCACGGGCAGCGGGACCAGGGAGCCCATGGGAATGCAAAGTGCAAAGCTCCCTGCCGGGAGCCGGAGCCGGGATGGCTGGTCCCCGCGGTGTCCTCAGCTCAGGCAATCCCTGCCCTGGTGGAGGTCAGCGCCCACCCCCGGCTTGGGCAAACTCTCCTCTTTCCACATCATAAATGAGGAGACTAAATAAGTCAGTCTCTCAGCACCCCCCCCAGGCAGCCTTGGCTGGGCTATTAATATTCCCTGAGTTTATGACCCCCGGTCCTACTGCTGACAGGCTCCTCTCTCTAGCTGTTGGAATTAATTTTGTGAATCAGAAGGGGGGGGGGGCGGTGTAGCCTGTTGGAATCCAGGACGATGACATCTCCCTCCCCCCACCCCCTGTGGCCGGTCCCACCAGCTAATTCTATAAAACAGTCACTGTGTCCAGGCCGGCCCGGGGCTGCCTGCCTGGCTGGTGCTGCCTCATGCCTCTGCTATGTTCCCCCCCACCGGCGGGGGTGGCTGGCCCCGGTCCCAGTGATTCAGGTCCCCTGACATCTTGCACTGATGTCAGTGGGAACTGAGGCCTCAGGCCCCGGGACCTTCTGGCCCGCTGCCTGGGCCCGCGCCCTGCACGGGGGTTGGCCCCGGCTCACGCCTCTCGTGACCTTCCCATGGACGAGGCCTGGCTGGGAGACCAGGTCGGGCCAGACAGCCTCTCCCTCGCGCTGTCCCCCTTCTGAGAGCCGCCCGCACTGGCGCCGGGCCGTCCCTCGGCCTCCTCGGGTTTCGAGGACTCGTTCTAAAATTAATATGGGGGAATTCAGGGAATTTGGGAGCAAGTTCCCAGAGAACTGTGGCTGGCCTGGGGGCAAGGGAGCCTGCCTCCTTCCATCCTCCCCCAAGTCTCATTTTCCTAACTTCCTATGTGGGCCGATCCTCCTTGAGGACACACACGCCACAGGGGCAGGCCGGGGCTCTGCTGTCTGTACTTTGGGCAAGGTTCTCCCCCCACCCCACCTGCTCCCAGCAATGTGGAGAGGTTTCCCACGGGAGCCTTTCATACAACATATTCTAAGTCATTTAAAATATGATTGGCAAATACTTTCTCCCATTCTGAGGGTTGTCTTTTCATGTTCTTGATAGCATTCTTTGAAATACCAAAGTTTGACAAAGTGTAACTTATCTGTTTTTCTTTTGTCACTTGTGTGTTGTCTAGATTTAAGAAACCATGCCCTAATCAATCTAAGGTCACAAAGGTTTACTCCTATGTTTTCTTCCAAGAGTTTTATAGCTTTAGCGCTCACATTTAGGTCTTTGATCTATTTGGAGTTAATTCTTACATATGGTGTGAGGTAGGATCCAGCTTCATTCTTTTGCCTGTGGATTTCCAGTTGTCTTGGCACCACTTGTTGAAGAGACTATTGTTTCCCCCATTGACTAGTCTTGGCATTCTTGTTGAAAACCCCATAGATGTGACGGTTTATTTCTGGACTCTCATGTCTATTCTACTGATCTATATATCTATCCTTATGTCAGTACTATCCCGTCTTGTTTACTGTAGGTTTGTAGTAAGTTTTGAAATCGGGGAGTGTGAGTCCTCTGATTTTGTGTTTTTCAAGATTGTTTGGGCTATTCTGGGTCTACTGCATATCTACCTGAATTTTAGGTTCAGCTTGTCCATTTCTTCGAAAAAGGCTGATGGAATTTTGATAGGGGTTGCATTGAATCTGGAAGTCAATTTGTGGAGTATACCATTTTAGCATTAAGTCTTCCAATCCATGAACATGGGATGTCTTTCCATTTATTTAGATCTTTTAACATTTCTTTCAACAGTGATTTGTGTTTTCAATGTATAAGTCTTGCATTTCTTTTGTTATTTTTAAAGTATTTTATTCTTTTTGATGCTGTTGTAAATGGAATTGGTTTCTTAATTCCATCTGCAGAGTGAGTCATTTAAAATAAGATTTGACATAAAGCATCATTTATGACCCAGTTTGTCAAGAATCCACTTATTATTATGTAAAATAAGTTCTGCCTGTGACACTTAAGCCAGAATCTGCTCTATGACTCCATCTCCTGCCCTAGCCACTGCTTGGGTCCTGGCATCTATGGGGACAGTTTGATTCCTCCTCCCAGGTCTTCCTGCCTAATCTGTGTCACATCCCTGCTTAAAGCCTCCAATACCTCCCCCTCTTATCCACGAGAAAATCCTCTGGCCTTGGCTTTAAGTCCCCAGGTCCTCATCAAAGACTTCATCATCAGTAGCCAGCTCTGTGCTGTTGACCCTTATGAGCGTTTCCACTAAGATATCCCAGGTTGCTGCAAAGTTGATGTGGCTCCAGGGAGGCTCAATGACTGCTCCAGACCAGCTCCTCCTCCACTGTCTCCATCTCCATCCTTCCAACAGCCCTGCAGGAATCCGACCATCTTCCCAGAAGCTTCCCTCTCTCTTCCTTTTCTCCCTATGCTCTGTTACCAAATCCTATATCTTTTACCTCTTGAGCCCCTCTTGTGTCTGAATCCCTCTTCTTTAGGCTTTATCCTGGCCTGATCACAGACCCCTGGAGTGATCTTCCCGTAACATCAATCCTCCCTGCATAAAATCTTTTTATAACCCCCATCACCTGCAGGGACAGGTCCCAGATGCTGAGGTTTTGCCTGGTTCCTCTCTCCCCTGATCGTGGGCCTGCCTTTCACCATCTGGGAGGAACCCCTGCAGATCCATGTCTTTGGGCTCACCACAGCTTCCTCACCTGGGTCTGCCTGGCAAACTCCTGCTCCAAGTACCTGACTCTTTCCAACTGGGTGGAGGGACCCCACCTTCCAGATGTCAGCCATGGCATCCAGGATGCCATCTGTCTCCCCCCCTTGGTCAGAACCATGCCCGATGGCTGGAAAAGAGCAGCCACCCGTGAATTTTGCTGCATGCAAGTAGACGGACTGGCTGGTGGGAGAAGGGGACCATGAGATGCTTGGTGCTCTACAGTCAGAGCTCACAGGTGAGTGTGGTGGGCAGCAGGTGAAGGTCCCTGTCCCCATGGGCAGGAATGGCTGGCAAGTCTAGGCGGAGGGGCCGTGAATGGCAGCGCTGGCATCAGAGCTGTGGAGCCACAGGGGAGGCTTGCATGTGTGTCCCCCATCTCCAACCACACCACCTTCCAAAGACTTGCCTCAACCAGGCTTCTCTCCTTTGCAGCTGAGCCCTTGTCCCCTCTACTCCTCCTGGCCCCACCCCTCTGTCCACTCTGATTGGGCTCCTGCCCCACCACTCCATGGAGGCCAGTGGCTGCCTTGCTGACCAGGTTGTGCAGCTCTGGGGCAGGGTCCCGTGTCTCCTGAGGGTGGACCCTAACCCTCCACTGCCTCCCCGCCCACAGTCCCTCCTGTCCATCCTGCTCACACCCCAACTCTGTGAGTTCCAGCCAGTCTCTGTGCTTGACAGTGAACTTCTCCAGGTTCAGCTGGTGTTCTCAGAAACCTCAGAACCTCTCAGAGATCCCTCGTAGAGGATGCTTGATAAATGTTTAAAATGGAATTCTTAGGCTAATGACTTACCCTTTGCTCTCCTTTACCCCAGGGACAAGGGACACAAGAGTGAGCTCTTGGGGGGAATGTATGCTTTGGATTGTCCAGTCATTGTCCATAAGGGAGGTCCTAGGCCTTGTGGGAGGGGTGGCTATTTGGGACTGGGCAGCAGGATTATTGATCCAATAGCAGGGTCTGTGCACCCATTGCCTCTTCACTGGCCTGGGTTCTTCTGCCCTGGGGGTCCTGCCCCTTGTCTCCTGGGTCCCCTGGCCCATGAGCCTATTTGCACACCTGCTTTGGAGTCTCCCAACATGAACACCAGCCCTGGGCCCCCGGCGGCTGCGCGGCCTGGGAGAAAGCCACCCTTCGGGTTTGAGCTCGAAGCTCCCCACGCTCTATCCAGTCTCCACCCCGCTATGCCCCCTGCCAGCACCTAATCGCTTCCATCTGCCCCACTGACTCACGGGGCTCCGGCTGTCAAGATTCTCAACATTTCCAAATTCCTCCCCGCCCTGTCCTTCCAGGCTATTTCTCTAGCTCTTGCTCCCCCCCCCCCCGGCCTCCCCTTCCCAAAAAACAGCTACCCTGCTCCTTTGTGCACAGTGGAATTGAAGGGGTGCTCAGGTGGGAAGTGGGTGGCCAGGGCCCTCCCTCCACCCCCAGGGAAAGCTCAGGCAGCAGACAACTTGAGAGTCAGAAAACTGGAGTCAAAGAAGCCATGGAGACCACCTGCCATTCTACAGATGGGGAAACCGAGGTCCACGTTGGAAGCAGAGCAGGAAGGGCCTCTGGGCCTGGGAACCCTGGTCCAGCTCCTCTCTGCCCCTTTCTTTCTCTCCGGGTTCCTGCCACCTCTTCCTTTGGGTCCCAGGAAAGACAGTTTCAGACCTGGCCTGCCCTTCCCCTGGGACCAAGTGCACTTGGGGACCAGGAGGGGCCTCTCCATGTCTCCCAAGTCACGGGTCTGTCCCCAGGAGGCTGACCTGCTCCTCCCCCACTGCCCCCCAGGAGCTCTCATGAAGTATTTCCAGGGCAACTCGCAGTCCTGGGGGCGGGGGTCTGCGGAAGGGTGGTGTTGGAACCAGCCTGGCTGTGACAAGCCCCGGGACCCACAGCCCCTCTGGGTTTATGTGACTTGGAGCCTGGGAGCTCGTCTTGCCCTTGATCTTGGATGGGGCTTGAGGATACCTATGTAGGACAACCCTCCCTCGCTTTCCATGGCCGAGATGGGGGAAGGCTGAGGGACAGAGGCCAGAAGTTCCCTCGGTGCCCGGGGAGAGCAAGGGGCAACTCCAGGGTGACTTCACCCACGGCCTCAGCTCCTTCTGTTCCTCAGTGAGAATGCCAAGCTGGGACCCTCTCCCCGGCAGCCCCTCTCCTGCCTACAAGGCCCTGTCTTTTTCCGGTTACTGCTCGATGAAGTCCCGCCCCCTTGGCATGGCTCGCCCGGCTCTGTGTGGCAGCGCCTGCCCACCTTCCAGACCCACTTCTCCCTTCTCCCTGCTGCGCACCTGCCACGGAGAGCCGCCCACTCCCTGCAGCCATGCCTCTTCACCGTGTCCCCCCCTCCTTCGAGCCCAGCTCCAGGGTCATGCCTCCTCCTCCTCCAGGAAGTCTTCCTGGGGCTGCTAAAGAGAGTCGACCGCTGCCCCACAGGGCTGGCTCTTGCCCGGCCAAACCGCAGCAGCGCATGTCCCTGTGTGAGCAGCCTGGTTCCCAGCCTGTGTCCCCTGCTACCCCGGAATGACACCGGGGAAGACTCCATGGGATAAAGCCCCATGGCACCAGAGCCCAAGCAGGGCGGTCCCCGCAGCCCACCCCGTCGGTCCTGCCCGGGGCCTTTGAGGAGATGCCCTTGGAGGGCCATACAAGAGGAAGTGCCGCGGGGTAGACCCCCTTGCTAATAGCCCCCGCTCCGTGCAAACCCCTTCTCTGTACCTCTGTAGCCCCCTCCTCTCCTTCACTGAGCAGCTTCTCCTCCTCCTGAGCCCCTTCCCCCTCCCCGAGCCCCCTCCCGCCTACTAAGTCCCCTCCCTAACTCAGCCCTCTCCTCCAACCCCCCACCCCGTCACCGAGCCTGCCCGCCCCAGGCTGACTGTCCAGGGGGCCGGACTCTCAGCAGAGCGCCGAGTTCCGGGTTGTCCGGCAGCAAGCGGTCAGGCTGCTTCCGTCCTGTGGCCTTTTCCCGGGATCTGGCCTGCGGCCCAGCATTTTCTGGGGAGACCTCCGGCCATCTCTCCCTCATGGCATGCTGGGAACGCACTGAGATCCCTCTGCCGCAGGAGAGGAGGTCGGGCCGGCTGGACTTTGAAGGCCCGAATGGGGCGCAAGCTCCGTCCCTGGGTTCCCACCGGGCCGCGCTGTCCTCGGGATCCGGCCCAGCTGTGGAGGGGCTTGGCCCGGCACCCCAGTGGGGAGGGGTCTCAGCGCCTGGATCGGGAGTGTTCCGGGGCTGGAAGCAGGCCGGGTCTGCTGGACTTGTCCCTCCCTTCGTCCCCGACGTGGTGGAGCTCAGGGCAGCAGACCCTGCCCCTCTCCAGCCGAGTCCCTGGGCCAGGAAAGCCGAGCCTCGGGTTTGGACTGCCCACCCTGAGTGGGGGGCCTGGAGATGAAGAGTGCCCCTGCGCCCGTGGCCACAGCCACCATTTCATGGGACCAGGCCCTTTCCTGGTAGTTCTCCAACAGCACTGAGTTTTATTATCTTCCCGTTTTACAGGTGAGAAAACTGAGGCTTGGAGAGATGAAATATCTCACCCAGTGCCTTATAGCTGGTAGATGGCAAAGTCAGAATTTGAACCCAGACCTTTGTCTCCTGTCTGGGGAGATGGAGGATGAGGCAGGGATAAAGTCCCCAGATATCTTCCCTTTGTACTGCGGCCAGTGTCAGATTGTGGGGTGACGCTTTGCCCAGCGGGGCATAAGGCCCCCACATGCTGTGGCCCCCAGGCCCAGGGCTTACGCCTCATCTCCTCCCCTGACTGGCCCAGCCTGTCTACAGACCCCACCCGTCCCCAGGGCTGGTCACGGGTCTCTGGGTCTGCCTGGCGTGGCCTCCACCCTGGGCCCCGGTTCTGCCCCCCTGCACCGTGACTCCCCGGGGCTGCAGGAGAGCAGGGCCATGTCTGGGGCCTTCTGGCGTTGCCCTATAAGGGCGGCCCTAGCCAGGGCGCAGCCGAAGCTTGGGGCGAGAACGGACCCAGGAGGAAAGCCATAGGTCCTCTCAAGGGAGCCCCCTTTCCCTCTTCCCCGGGCCACCAAGCCCGCCCCCAATGCCAGCCAGCACTCTTCCCGCCGCTCCCCAGCTGCTCTGTCTCAGTCCCTTCCTGGAGGACACGGGGCTGGGGGTGGGACAGGCTCTGTTGTCCCCGGGAGTTACCTGTGGCCACGTAAGGGGAAAGACCACGTAGTGGCTTTTGTGCCCACAAGGACCCCCGAGGCAGGTGGCGTTTTTCTGCATTGACCAGATGGGAAAACTGGTCTCAGGCCGAGGATTCAAATTCAGGCGGGCCTGACCCGAAGCTTGAGCCTTCCCCTCCACCCCCAGTGAGCCTCGGGGTCCGAGGTCTGGGGCAAGCCCAGGAGAGTGTGGCAGGGGTGTTTTTGGGGTGGCAAGCTGTCCCACTTGGTGCAACGCTGCCCTGTCTCTGCTCTGCACAACCTGGTCCCTCCCTGTGCGGAGACCCTGCTCCCAAGCCCCCTCCCAGGGAACTGCTGACCCTAATCTGGGCCCAGCAGATTCCTCCTGGGTCTGTCCCAGGGATCGGGTGAGCCCTCGGGCAGTGGGGGCCCAGCACCCACCTTCATGTCTCTTCCCCCAGCTCTCCCACCCTCTCCTGCCACCCCTGAGGGCAAGGCGGGTTTTGCCCTGGAGATTCTGGTCTGAGGGGGGAGGTCCAGCTCTGCCCAGGGATGATGGTCTGAGGGAGGCATGACCCTGTCTTGGAAGACTGGTTGGGAGGCCAGAGAGGTGACACAGCCGGACTCGGGAGGTTCTTTTTCGGAGACGGGGGCCTGCTCCGAAATGATGGTCTGATGGGGGAGGCACAGCCCTGCCCTGGGAAGCTCCACTCTGAGCGGGAGCACAGAGCCCTGTCTTGAAGTACTGGGCTGAGTTGGGGTATACGTGACCCTGCTCAGGGTGGAGGGAGGAGGTGGGTGGGAACCTGGGGTGGGCGTGGGGAGAGGGTCTGGGGGGCTGCCGAGCTCCTCTGCTGCTTGCCTGCCCAGGAGCGGGCTGCCAGGGCTACGCCGAGCCTGGGACATGGGCTGTGGGCACGGGGTGCGCCGGGCCCCCGGGGGCAGGACGAGGCATGGGGGTAGGGAGAGAGGGCCCGGGAGTTTGGGGACGAGCAGCCTCGCTGGCCCCGGCCTCCTGGCCCCTCTTCATCCGCTGGACAAGGAGCAGGTGGCCGCCTTCCTCGAAGGTCCCCGCCCCGGCCCTGCTGTCTGGGTCCCGGACGTGGCCTCGGTTTACGGGGCCGATGTTTCCACCCCGTCCAGCTTGGCGGCCACTTCAGACATGCTCGTGCCTGCACGCCCCCTGCTCGCCGTGGACAGAGAACAGTCTGCCCCCCGCCGGCCCCAGCCACCCCCCCCCCGCCCCCGCTAACCCCGAGCCAACGGTGCAGCCAAGAATGTCCGGATACTCTGGCGGGCGGGCGAGCCACGAAGCCGGCTGGAGGGGCATGAATCACGGCCCCCGCCTGCCAAGTGCTCACTCGGGACGTGTTCGAGGCTGGCCGTGCCCAGAGCGGATGGGGAGCGGGGCGGGGAGGCGAGCTGGCGGCCGGCGTGGGCAGACGGGGCCGTTTCGAGAGGAGCGATGTCTGCTGGACCCATCCCTGGCGGCGGCGCAGAGCTTGTGTTAGAGAACTCGAGGAGCCTGGAACCATCCCCGGGTTGACTTCTCGGAATTCCGCGGGCCCGGATCGTGGCGTGTAGGGAAAGCCGCCCTGCCCGCCTCCAGCGCGCACTGAGGCCGCAGGTGGGACAGGGCAGGCCCTGAGAGGGCAGCGGTGAGGGCCTTTGCCGGCCCCGCTTGCCCCTGCCCCCACCCATGTCCATGGGCTCCCAGGAAGACAATGAGGGTAGGAGGACGTGCCTGGGCAGCAGCGTCGGGGGCACGGGTGGGGGGCATCCCCCCCTGCTCTCCTTCTTGGTCCCAAGCTGCTCCCTGGAGATTCCCAGCCCCTCCTACCTCCCCATCTGCAAAGTCCCGTGCCCAGATGTCCTTCCCCTCCCTCTGTCCCATGGCAGGGGGGCCCTCACGATACCCGAGTCCACTTCTACCTGCCCCCTCGTTCAACTGGAAATTGTCCGCTGCGTGCTGGGTCCCCTCTGGACTCGAACCCTCACCCCTCACCCCCCCCTTGCTCTCCCAGGTCTGCCAGGGTCCCCAGCACATGGCCATGCACAGTTCTCGCTCGTCATAACAAAAAAAGTCCCTCTTGGGGCCCGGGTGCCCTCCAGTCCCTGCCCTGGCTCTCCCCATCTATCCACAGCCAAGCCTCTTCAAAGACATGTCTACACTGCCCAGCTATACTTCCTCACCACCTGCGCTCGCCAGAACCCTCCCCAGTGTGGCTCCTGCCCCCAGTCCCATGGGTGGGCGATGGGCAAACGCTAGAGTTCTCGGGGCTAAACGCAGTTGCCCCTCCTAGGTAGCCTGTGCCACCCCCCGTTTCCCTTCCTCACCCCAGCCCCTGGCCAAGCCCCCAGTGCTGACGGCCCTGCCTGCCCCGCTCTCTTCCAGCCTCTCCCAAGGACCAACCTCCTGGGCTCCCCTTCCATGTCCTGCCCCGTGGGAAGTCGTTGGGTCTCACCCCAGGCCTCTTCCCTTCCTCCCAGCTCCCCTCTCCGGTCGGTCCTTGCTTACCAGACGGGCTATGATGGGCAGGCCAGCATTTCCAGAACCTACGGGACGTGACCCTCCCACCCAAGTCCAAGACCCAGCTCTGCATCTTCCCTCCAGTCCTGCTTCTCCCCAGGGCGCCCCAGTTCAGTGAAGGGCCCCAGCAGCTCTCCAAGCACCCAGGCAGAAACCCGGCAGTCATCTGAGACTTCGCCGGCTCCCTCGCCCCTACCCGTGGTCCCTGGATTCCAAGGTCAATCCATGCGATCCCTCCCTGACTCCAGTCCCTCCCACGGCCATTGCCTTCATCCTGAGCTCATCCCATTCGGCCTGGACCATTGCAACATCCAAGTCAGTGTCTCCGCCCCCCCCCCAGATTCCCCCCAGCTCATCCTCCTCCACAGGGGCTCAGAGGGAGCTCATAGAGGGAGCGCATTCAAATACAGATGCAAACTTGACCTCCCCACTGGCCAACTCAGTGTCCTCCACTGGCTCCCCGCTGCCCGCCCCTTGTGGCCTGGCCCTGAGCCACCTCTCCAGCCTGCCGCAGCCCCAGCACCCCCTACCTCAGGTCTGGCCTGTCTCCAAAGTTCAGCACCCTACCTGCCCCATCCCCTGCGGTGCCAAACCGATGCTCACTTTTAATCCTTGGTGTGCACTTCCTCCTGCCTGGGATACGCCTTCCTGCCCTGCTCAGCCAGCCGTCTGCCCAGGTGAAGAGTCACCTCCTTGGTGAAGTCCTCCAGGCCCTCTTCTGGGCTCCTGCAGCCCCTGTGCTTGTCATGCTGTTTCCATGGCTGCCCTGCCGCGTCCCCCACTAGGTGGTGACCTGCAAGAGCAGGGCGGTGCAGAGCCTTCTGGATCGCTCCGTGGCGTCTGGAGGGGAGGGAATGCGCCACAAGAACTTGCTGAACAAATGAATGACCCAGGCTGCCCTCTGGGCCCCTCCCATGGGGGTCTTTTTTTTTTTTATATAAATAGACATAGAATTTTTTTTTAAAAATTTATTATTTTTTAAATTCTCCCCCCTGGAGTTGTCTGCTCTGTGTCCATTTGCTGTGTGTTCTTCTGTGTCCGCTTTTGTCAGCGGCACCCGGAATCCGTGTCTCTTTTTGGTGCGTCATCTTGCGCGTCAGCTCTCCGTGTGTGTGGTGCCATAGCTGGGCAGGCGGCACTTTTTTTCCTTTCGCGCTGGGCGGCTCTCCTTACAGGGCGCACTCCTTGCGCGTGGGGCTCCCCTACGCGGGGGACACCCCTGCGTGGCACGGCACTCCCTGCGTGCATCAGCACTGCACATGGGCCAGCTGCACACGGGTCAAGGAGGCCCGGGGTTTGAACCGCGGACCTCCCATGTGGTAGGCGGATGCCCTTTCTGTTGGGTCAGCTCCGCTTCCCCCATGAGGGTCTTTGCCCTCTTTCTGGGGACTCATGTGAGCCCAGGTTTGTGCTCTCAGCTCTGGGTTCTGCTGGCGCTGAGTTCTGAGCATTTTTGCCCTGGGAGGATGGCTGGTGGGATGTGGGAAACTTCCATCCTCTGGGATTTTTAACCACGTGGGCTAGGGAGCAAGGTGGGTGCCTGGGAGCGGGGGAGGGGGGGGTAGTCAGGAGCTCAGGCACCTGTGCTCGGGGCTAGGGGCTTGGCTCCGACTCTGGGGCACTGGGGCTTTGAGGGCTTGCCTGGAGAGGGGACCCTGAGATCTGCCTCCCACACTTGGCCGGGTCTGCGCTGGGAGCCCAGCCCGAGAAACCAGGGGAGGGGGTGGCCAGGGGAGAAAGTGAGTGCGGCAGCCTTCAATATCTTTGCAATAAGGAAATGGGAAAAATGTTCGTTTAATTTTGAGAGTACCCTGGGGACGATGCTCTTGGGTGTGAGGGCGCCAATGCACACCCTGTCAGCCTTGCGCAGGGAGACTCCAGGGAGAAAGGGATGTGGGCACGAAGGGCGAAATGGTCTGAATGCCCTGAGGATGCCCTCCTCCCATCACGGCGCGGATTCCTCCCCCCCTGCCAGGACTTCTAGAACCAGGCGCCTGTTTTTTTTAGATACTGGGGCTGGGATTGAACCCGGGACCTTGTATGTGGGAAGCTGGTACTCAACCACTGAGCCACATCAGCTTCCTGAGTTGTTTTTTTTTTAGTTTGTTTGCTTGTCTTTGTTTTTTTTAAAGAAGGTCCCAGGAACCCAACCCGGGCCCTTCCATGTGGGAAGCAGGTGCTCAACCTCTTGATCCACTTCCGCTCCCTACCAGGTGCCTTTTAGCTGAATGAAGGCCTCTTACAGGGGCGGGGGCCCAGCTGGTTCCCTCCCTTATCTCCCAGATGAGGGCCAGGGGCTCCGAAAAGACCCCCAGCTGGGAGTGCCTGTCCCTTCTGGTTTGGGGGTCTTTGAGCCCAGCATTGCCCCAACCCTTCCACGTTCTGGGTGTCAGGGGACCTGACTTCTGGCCCTGCTCAGCTCCTCGGAGACTGCGTGGCCTTCGCCGAATTCCCCCCCTCGCAGAGCCTGCGTGGGAAGGCAGAGATTCCCCAGGAGGGAGGACCCCGCAGACGTGGTGCCTGAGCCTGGGTGTCGGGCTGCAGACAGGCCCGGGGGCCTTCGGTGGGATGGGGGAGGCGGTGTCCAGGGGCTGCCCCTACCCGTCTCGGGGCTGTTGACCTCCCTGCCACACTGGGCCCCGCGTGTCCCTTTGGAGTGGTGGCGGGTGTGGGAGGGGGCACCGTGCCCCGAGTCACCCCAGCCGCCCGATGCCACCCAGTGCAGCCGTTTCGCTTCTCCTGAAAGCAGACTTGCGACACCGACTTGGGTGCGGGTGTCTTATTTGGGAGGCGATCCCAGGAAGCAAGTGAGGGAGCGGGGAAAGGCGAGGAGTCAGCAGGGGGGCACTAACGAGCAGGCTGCTCGGGGGAGGGGGCTCTTCCCTTAGCAGAGCACTGACCAGTAGAACTTTCTGGGACGATGAGCTGTTCTAAATCTGCGCTGGCGGGTACGGTGGCCACCAGCCACCTGGGGCTGTCGAGTCCTTGAAATGGGGCCGTGCATCTAAACAGGGATTGTAATTAATTAAGAGCCACGCGGGGCGCTCAGCGCTGAGAGCGGGTAGAACCTGGCACTCATCCACGATTCCCACCCCCACTGGCGGGGGGCTGGGCCTGGGGCGTCAAGCCCCCCGCCCTTCTGGGGGCCACCCAGCAAGCTCTCGGGTGTCAGAGAAAGCCTCCCAGGGAGAGGAGGAAGGGCAGAGGCTCCGGCTGCACGTGGGATGCCCTTGTCGTGCCAGGAGCGCTGGGCGGCAGGCGGGCTCGGCTGCACTGAGCGGCAGGTGGACGCTCAGCGGCGCTGCCACCCCCACCTCCACCGGCACCTCTCTTTGGCTGGTGGCCCCCACCTGCCTTCTTGGGGCTCACTCCCCGCAATGTCCTCCCACTCGCGTGTTCCTGGGAGGCCCCAGGGGGGAGGTGGCTCAAACTCCCCCATGGTGACGGCCCCTTCATGCCGCCAGTCACTCTTGCCAAGAAGGACCCTCTGTCACTCCAGCCACCACTTGCCACACCTGCCTCTGCTCCCCTTCGCTCTCATGGTCCCTGAGCCCACCTGCCGTGGCCACCACTGCTGCCACCGTTGACGGCCTGGGGTAGGGGCGCTGTCGTGGCTACCAGGGGGCACCTTCTTCTCAGGCTAGGGTTGAGTGGTGGTCTGTGGGATGGGGAGAGAAGGCAGCTCCATTCCCAGGGCCCACAGCAGGGCCGCCTGGGTCTGAAGCTGTGACCCAGGTTACGGAGGTGCTTTCTGTCCCCACCACGGCCCTTCCCCCCCCCCCCCCCGCCCGGGCCACCCACACGCTGCACCCCATGGGTTGAGCCTGGGGCTGCATCTCTTGGTGTCCCCGCTGTCAGAGACCCGACAGCTCCCCGGTGCTACCCCAGCGTGGCAAGTGCGAGGACCCCGCCTGCACACACAGCTGCAGCTCTCCCCCGGGTGGCACCTGCCTCTGCTCTTCCTGGCATGGGCAGCCCGCGGTCCCTCAGCCACATGGCTCCTCTGTGGCCCCACCTGGGTTTCCACACCTGCCTCCTATGAGCATCTTGACCCAGATCGACGCTGGCTCATCGCTGCCTTGGGATCAGATCCTTCTCTGGCATTCGAGGCTCTTTGGCTGCCACCCCTCGCCCCTCTGCAGCCCTCCTCCCCCACTTGGCTCCTCACACCTTCACCCCTGCAACCACAGGCTCCTGCTTTGCCCGGTGCCCCCGCAGGTGGTGTGGCTGCTCACTCACCTTTGCCCCTGGGAGCTGTCCCTTCTCTCTGGGATGATCCTCTCGCCTTCACCAGGCAAATTCCACCTATCCTTACAGAACAGTCCGATCGTTTTAGAGCCACTCAGCCTTTAGGACCCAGCTCAGACGCCACCTCTTCCAAGAAGCCTTCCGTGGCCTCTTCTGCCCTCCTCTGAGTTCCCATAGCCCTGGCCACGCCTTGGGATGATCTGTTTGTCCCTTTCCCCGCAGTGGATGGTGAATCTCTCTTGAGCACGTTCTCCACTTTGTTTATCTGTTTTCCCAACTCCTAGTTCATAATAGATGCTCAGTAAATGTTGGACCAATCCAGTAGGGAATCGCTCTCCATTTCCACGTTAACCGAGACCGCCAGTTCTGACGCAGGAGGGACCAGGGGCCGCGCAACTTTGCTGTAAAGGCGGATGGGGGTGCTGACGGGGGCATGACCTGCCATGAGCCTCCAGGCCGGGGGGGTGGGCCTGCTGAGCCGCCCGCTGGCAGGGGCGTCGGCAGCCCTGATGGGAGTCCTGCTTCTCTCCTACTCGCTGAGTGGCCTCGGTCAGTCCCTGTGCCTCTCTAGTGGTGGGAAGGGGGCTCTGACGCCCTGAGAGCCTGTCCCCCTCTGACGGTCCGGCTAGCCTGGTGACCC
Organism: Dasypus novemcinctus; assembly: GCF_030445035.2. Lineage (NCBI taxonomy): Eukaryota > Metazoa > Chordata > Mammalia > Cingulata > Dasypodidae > Dasypus > Dasypus novemcinctus. The sequence continues at coordinate 18,555,602 of NC_080695.1, forward strand.
CTCGACCCCTCCTGACTTGGGGTGTGTTTTTTTTCCCCCTGCCAGGATGTGAATGGGTGCGGCACCCCAAGGTCTAACAGGGAAGGAGAGTAGGTGGGACCCAAGAGTGGAGCCTGAGGGCCAGCAGGAGCCGGGTCACATCTTCACCCCCCTTTAGGCTCCAGCTGGGGCGAGGCCGGGGCTTTGAGCCCCCCTTGCTCTTCCCGGCTGGGGGTGCTGCGGGGGGAGCTGCTCCCGCCCCACCGGCTCCTACCTAGGGGGGGTCCAGCCCTGGTGAGACAGCAGCTGGGCCTCCTCATCCTTTGGATGAAGTTGGACCAGAACCGGGCCTTCAAGGGTGCGAACGTGAGGGCCCCGTGCCCAGACCCTCTAAGGCTGGGGCCTCTGCGGGGCTCCTCGGCCTCTCGAGGTCCCAGCCCCCAAGACTGTGTCCGCCAAGCCTGGGGCTCCTCCGTGGGTTAGGGTTCCAAGCACCTCCCGGGAGGGCCAGGGACAGAGACGCAGGGGACCGTGCACAGAGAAGGAACCGAGGAGGGGAGGGGCAGAAGCAAACACACCTGCCGATGCCCCCATCCTGACAGGGACGAAAAGATTCAGTTCCTGCCCCAAGGGGGGTAAGGAGGTAGCCGTCCAATCCGGGGACTTGAAGGCCTCCCTTTGGAGAAGCGAGAGGGAGTTATCTGAGTAACGGCAGCTCCAGCTTGCTGAGCCCACCCCAGTCTCTGAGCCGAGTGTTACCAGCTGGAGCCAACGTCTCTGAGCATAAGCTGTTACTGTAAACACTTCAAGCTTATTACATCTCCTTTAATATCGTAAGCAGGTCTAATTATTTTTCTCCGTTTTACAGATGAAGAAACTGAGGCACGGAGAAGTTAAGTAACTTGCTCGAGGTTACCCAGCAGATGGAGGAGCTGGGACAGAAGTCAGACTCTAAACTCTTCACTCTTTTTTTTTTTTTTAAGATTTATTTATTTATTTAATCCCCCCCCTCCCCGGGTTGTCTGTTCTCTGTGTCTTTTTGCTGCGTCTTGTTTCTTTGTCCCTTCTGTTGTCCTCAGCGGCACAGGAAGTGTGGGCGGCGCCATTCCTGGGCAGGCTGCCCTTTCTTTCGCGCTGGGCGGCTCTCCTTACGGGGGGCACTCCTTGCACGTGGGGCTCCCCTACGCGGGGGACACCCCTGTGTGGTGCGGCACTCCTTGTGCGCATCAGCACTGCGCATGGGCCAGCTCCACACGGGTCAAGGAGGCCTGGGGTTTGAACCGTGGACCTCCCATGTGGTAGACGGACGCCCTAACCACTGGGCCAAAGTCCGTTTCCCTCTTCGCTCTTTTGCCCACCTAACTCCTCCGAGCCTGACCGTGGTGGGTGACGAGGGTGGCCTTGGATTCCAGGTCCAGTGCTGCCACCTCCAAGCCGAGCTTTGGGGTGCACGGGATGGTTAATTTTATGCATCCACTTGGCTCAGTTACGGCGTCCAGTTTGGCCAAGCTCTGGCCTAGATAGTGCTGTGGAAATAGAATGATCACACGTCTGTTTCCTTGTCAGTGCCGGTTCACATTTTGCAGATGGGATTAGCGAGGACAAGCAGTTGACACCCCTTGACAATGGAGATGGGCTGTATCCCACCTGTTGGGGACCCTAACTGCAAAGAACTGAGGGTTCTAGGAAGAAGACGTTCTGCCTCAAGACCCCCCCAACACTCCTTCCTGAGTTTCCACGCTAAGGAATTCAGGCTCCGGATGTGAACATTACTCTTACCGGAACTCCCAGCCTCAGGCCTGCCCCACGTGAGTCTGGATTTGCCAGCCCTCACCCTGGTGCGAGGTTACTCCTTCTAACAAATCTCTGTCTACAGATATAGATGCTGCGGGCCCTGGTTCCCTGCAGAACCCTGGACGGGTCGGTGCAGTCTAGCTGGAGAACACTGCTTGGAGGCACAGGTGGGCCAGGGGCCTCCTTGGACTTCTGGTATCCCCGGATACCCCACAGGGATCCTTCTGTCCTCCTGCCCTGCCTTTGGCCGTGCCCCAAGTCTGGGCAGTCCCTACCCCCTTGTCGGCTGGCCTCCGGCAGCTTCCTGGGCGCTGAGAGCAGGGCAGACCGCTATCCCTCCTCCAGCCCCTCGGCCCAGCCTCTTCCCCTCTCCTCTCGCTCACCCTGTCTGCTCTCTCCGAAGCTGCCGTACCTCACCTGGCGTCCCCCTTCCTCCACCCCCCCCCATCGCCCCCCTCCCTTGGCTGAGGCCCTCTAACCCAGCCCCCAGGCCCTTGGCACCCGATGAGGCCACCGTGCCTTCCTCGGCGCCTCATTACGGCCCCGCTCTCTGGTCATGGCCTGCTCAAAACAGTCCTGTCCGAAAAAAATGTCTTTGCACAACCATTTCCATTTCTTCTTTCTAACTTCTTGAAACAGTCGTCCAGCCTCGCGGACAGTACATCGCTGCATAAAGATGAACTTATTAGGTAAGGCATGGGTTGATTAGTAAACAGTCATCAAGCACCTGCTGCAACGTGACAGAAGGTGCCCCTTGGCTGGCTCCTTCTTCTCAGGCCTTGGATTAAATGTCACCTCTTCAGAGGAGCTCTGCTGGACCTTCCTAAAACACCCCCCCCCCCCACTTACTAGTCTGTTTCTTTTTTTTTTTAAGATTTATTTTTTATTTATTTTTCTCCCCTTCCCCGCACCCTCCCCCCACTTGTCTGCTCTCTCTGTCCATTTGCTGTGTGTGTTCTGTTTCACTTGTATTCTTGTCAACGGCACCTGGAATCTGTGACTCATTTTTTTGTTGTGTCATCTTTCTGCGTCAGCTCTCCGAGTGTGTGGCGCTATTCCTGGGCAAGCTGTACTTTTTTCACTCTGGGTGGCTCTCCTTATGGGCACACTCCTTGCGCATGGGGCTCCCCTACGCAGGGGACACCCCTGCGTGGCAGGGCACTCCTTGCGTGCATCAGCACTGCGCATGGGCCAGCTCCACATGGGTCAGGAGGCCCGGGTTTGAACCTTGGACCTCCCATGTGGTAGGCGGACGCCCTGTCCGTTGGGCCAAATCCTCTTCCCAGTCTCTGTTTCAATATCTTTAGATCACAATTTAAATTTATTTTTTACTAATTATCTTTTGTGGGTGAGGGAAAGGTCTGTTTTCTGTTTATCTAACAGAACCTAAATGCTGGAAGGCTGTACTATCATCTCAAGCGTAGCCCATGTAGAAGCTCAATAAAGACTTATTGCATGAATGCATGTGTGAAGGGAAATTCCACTTCTTGCTCTCAGGGCCCTCACATCCAATAATCTGATTTCTATCACCAGAGGTTAGTTTTGCCTATTCTAGAATTTCATATAAAAGGAATAAGATAGTCTATAAATTTTTGGATCCAGCATCTTTCACTCAGCATAATATTTTTGAGATTCATCCATGTCGACAGTTTGCACTTTGCTCTGAGTACTACTTCATTATAAGGATATACCACATTTATTGTCCATTGTCCTGTGGGTAAACATCTGGGTTGTTTATAGTTTTGGGCTAAAATGAATAAAGCTGTTATGAACATTTGTGTAAGTCTCTGAGTGGACATATGTTTTTCATTTCCCTAGGAACAGATGAAATTGCTGGTTTATGTGGTAGGTGTATGTTTAACTCTTTAAGAAACTGCCAAACTGACTTCCAAGGGGGGTGTGTTGCTTTACACTTCAACCAGCAAAACGTGAGCAGTTTCATGGCCTCTCCGACATTTGGTGTTGTCAAACTTTCTTATCTTAACCATTCATGTGGGTAAATAGTGGTATCTCATGGTGGTTTAATTTGCATTTCCCCATTGACTAATGATATGGAGCACTTTTTGATGTACTCGTTGGTATTTTCTTTCGTGAAATGTCTTTCCAAGTCTTTTGTCAATTTTTTTTTCTTTTTCTTTTTCTTTTTTTTTAAGGAGGCACTGGGGACCAAACCTGAGACCTCCCATGCAGGAAGCAGGTGCTCAACTGCTTGAGTTACGTCTGCAGCCTTGTCCATTTCCTACCTGAGATGGCTCCCTTGTTTGTTTGCTCATTGTTTGTGCTTGTTTTTGCTTATTGTCTACTCACTATTAGTTTGTTTTTGTTTTTGCTCATTGTCTGTTTTGTTTTTTTTTCTTTAGGAGGCACTGGGAACTGAACCTGGGACCTCCCATGTGGGAGGTGGGCACTCAACTGGTTGAGCCACATCTGTTCCCTGCTCGTTTGTTTTTGCTCGTCTGCTCGTTGTTTGCTCATTGTCTTTCTCTTATTGTCTGCTCAATGTTTTTGCTCAATGTCTGCTCGTTGCCTAATCATTGTGTGTTTGTCTTCTTTAGGAGGCACAGGGAACTGAACTTGGGACCTCCCATGTGGGAGGTGGGCACTAAACTGTTTGAGCCACATCCGCTCCCCCTTAGTCCATTTTAAATTGTGTTGTTTGCCTTATTGCTTTATGGGGTTCTTTATAGATTTTGTTTCAAGTCCTTTACCAGATTTTAATTTTGTGAATATATTATCAGTGTGTAGCTTGTTTATTCATTTTCTTGTCAGTGCTTTTTTTCTTTTCTTTTTTTTTTTTTTGGTAATTGCTTTTGAAGAACAGTTTTTATCTTTGATAAAGTCTAACTTAACATTTTATTTTATCTAGTTTTATGCCACTGTGTC